>NC_041332.1:13253705-13268705 GCF_004354835.1 Perca flavescens | reverse complement strand
ATCCAACTCTTTGATAATATTTTAAAAGTGTTTCTCCTTCTAATCGGGTCTCCAGCCTCGCAAACTGTTTTCATTTTCATTTTTTTTTCATTTATTTATTTATTAAACTGTTGGTTGGTTGGTTTGTGTACAGCAACCATAGCAATGCACAGAGCTGACCATAAGCCTGTCACCGATTGAGACGCATATTCCGAATGCGCTGTATATGCATATACATATATTGCATATATGTCCAAAGAATGCCTCAAACGTCTACAGTAGTACATATAGGTTATGTACTCATAAAACGATGGATTGGAAAGTTTGTAAGTACACCAGAAGTTTATGAACACTTGCCTACTGGCTTCTGCTCTCTGTTGCTGCAGCTGCTGCTACCTGCAGTTAGATGAGTGCTTAGGGCCGTCTACAAATTACTACACCGACAAACAACAAAAATATTTATTAATTTAATGATTAAATAAGGTAATGTCTCCAAACTTACCTCAGTTATTACTTGTCCCCTGCTAGTTATACTACAGCACTTAATTAAAAAAAAAGTTAAATTAAAAAGTATTTTTGTTGCATCTCTTTGCGGTGTAGTAATTTGTAGACGGCCCTAAGCACTTGTCTTACTGCTGGCAGCAGCAACAACAACAGAGAGCAGAAGCCAGCAGGCAAGTGTTCATAAACTTCTGGTGTACTTACAAACTTTCCAATCCATCGTTTTATGAGTACATAACCTATATGTACTACTGTAGACGTTTGGTATCATTTCGGGCATTATTAGTGGGGTCATTTACCAGATACAAACGTGGGTCCATTAGCCCCTGCGCTAAGCTATTCAGCTGATAACGCTGCTACGCTAACTCTCCCAATGCTAGACCCAGCTGAAAAAAGCTTCTGGGGGGGTGTTTGGCTCGAGGTCATGGTGCAAAAGACTCTAGGGTGAAATTACTCCAAACCATCCCTTTAAGATACACACAAAGGAGGGGTTGGACTATAAAAGTCACGAAAAATGCCTTTCAGAAGCAGGCACTTAAACAGTGGCAAATCAATTTTCTTTCCATTTCCTGTAAATAAACTTTGATGTGATTATATCTCCCTGTCTGTCTCGACTCAGATTGACATCCTGTAAGGAATTGGAAGTGCTGCACTGGTAGCTCATTTCCAAGGTAACATATTATATATCCACTCTCTTTGCACAGTAGCATATAGCATATTGTCAAAAAAACAGAATATTGACGAGATTGAGAATTTACTTTAATAATTCTTTATTTTTTTTTTTTTTTTTTTTTTACCACCTTCTCAGTTACACCCCAAATCAGCTCTGTGGTTGAAGTTATTGCGCAGTGGTGCTGCAGTTGTAATTTTACATGTACACCCCAGTGCATTAATTCCATCTCTAGAGTTTCATGCAGAGATAAGAGGCTTTCTGCAAACATTAAGTATTGCATTAGTGCTGGCAGGGCTGTATGACCTGATCTCAGTTAGTTTTGGATCATTACTGTATCTTGAGGATGGTGGTTATGCTGGCTGTACGGTTAGGCTTTACTTTTACCTGCTAGTTTTCTCCCTTCACATCACCAGCCTGTTCTACTTAGGCGTTGTGCTGGTGTGTTCTGCTCTGTGTAACGGGCTGTTCAAAAGATACGGAGGGGACAATGATAGGCTGCTATTCATTGTGAATGGGAACTGGCCCCTCCCGCTGACCTACTGTACAGATATGTAAAAGGTGCCCAGCAGCACTTCAGGAGAGGCTATTCAGTACTTGGGGAAACAAACAAAGAACTGCGTTCAAGTGTGTAGTACTGCAGCTACATCAGAAATCAACAAAAAACAGTAGAGTACATACATGGTTTTGTACATACTCTTGGTTTTGTTCAGCTACACATATGTGACATCTGGCATACAGAGTGGAAAAGGGTTACAATGGACAAAGCATTGAAAATGGATCAGCGTTTTTGTATAACCAATTTTACAGCTCATCAGCTGGTGACATTGCACCAACAACTGCCTGGTTTGGTCCCAGATTGTGTAAATGAAATGTCGTTGTCAGTATTATATGCTCTAAAAGACCAAATACATGGTCTAATGGCTTGTAGATTTGGTTTCATCATCTTCACTCAGGGAAACCGTAGCTGTCTGTTCATCAGCCCGGGCATTTGAGGTGCTATTAGAAACAGGATAGCTTTACCTATCAGTGGGCTCACTTTTCCACAACTCAAGTGGAATTTTACTAATTTGGAGCAAGAGTTCATTTGTGAAACGCTACTTTTTTAAAGGAAAGTGTACATGAGCATTCAATATTAGTTAAAAGTAATGTATCAGTGTTATTGATGATGTAGATTGAGAAGTTTTTATCTCCTCTATGTGCGTGTATTTTTCCTGTGTGCTGAAATCAGTGTTTTGACTGACATGTGGTTGATCCTGATCAGAATGAATTGATTCCTTTAACAAGAGAGTAAGAGCTGCTGTTGATTGATGGATGAGGAAATGAATGCACAGATGGATTAGATAATATGGTATGCTGGAAGAAAAGTAATCAAAGCGAGAAAATAAGTAATTAAAATAGAAAGGAGGCGGAAAGAGAGAATTGGTTGTCAGTTATGGGGTCACTGGAGTAGATGGGTGGATGAGAGAAGAGGTCACAGAAATGAGAAGTGTGTACTGCAATGTAGTCAAAACCGAGTCTAAGATACTTAGTCAAGACAGATTAAGTGAGTTCCTTAAAGAGAAAGACTAAGAAGAGAGAAAATAGTTTGTCGGCTAATGGACTCACTTTATCTATTTCCTACTTTACCATTCTTGTTATTCCCCTCTTTCTCGCTTGATCCCTCTCTCCAATCATATCCCTCCCTGCATTACATCTTTCTTTCCTTTCTACCACTTATTTCTCTCCTCCACTTTCTGTAATTGGGAAGGGGCGGTGCACATGCATTCATCTCATTAAGTGCACACACACACAAACACACACCATTCTCACAGACATTTTGTTATCCTTTTGTAAAATGAATGTTTGTGTGTGGATTGAATCTCAAATAATCTCTTGTAAGAATTCACTTTATCTCGTGAATGTGGGAATAGAAAGAGAGAAATTATACAGGCAAATACATGAAAATCAAATGAAAGCATTCAAGCGAAGGAGAGAAATGAATTATCCTGTTTGCCTGTTGATGCAAACCCTTCAGTAGGACCCTGTGCCGTGCTGCGGGAGAGTTTGTGAGCATACCAGGACACACACACACACACACACACACACACACACACACACACACACACACACACACACACACACACACACACACACACACACACACACACACACACACACACACACATTCAGAGATACAGACTCATACCCTCGTTCGTCTTGAGTTATATTTCGACTCAGTGGCTCAGCTGTGTTTAGTATGGTAGTTGTGTTTGACTCAGCAGAACGCTCATCACAGTCAACGATGCCACTCAGTGTTTTCTTTAGAGTTTTCAACCTGTCACCACATCAGTCCACTGGTCTTGACATTTATCTCTACACTAAACTAGTATTCAAATAAATTATGACATCATTATGAACTACAGAGTAGAAATATCAGAAAAACCTGCAGTACTGAATTACACACAGGCTAAATATTTATAACATGTACTGTATATATATATTTAGATTCTATTAGTGATGGGACAACCGACTCTTTTACGAGAGTCGGTTCAACCGGACGGTTGTTGGTTGGCCTACCGAGTTAATAGATTCGGTCACCGGTTTGCGTGCCTCCGGCGGCACATTACACATTTGTATGTGATATAGGCCTAATACTTTCCTATTGGTAATGTAGCATATGAATTTCCATGAACACAATTCTAAAATGCACGAGAAATAAAGGCTTCTGCTATCGGTTGATAAGTCAAACTTGCCGAGAACCTAGACACCCGTTTGATTACATGACTCATGCATTAGCCACGGTTACGGTCTTGTTCAGTAGTCTGGTGCACAGTCTCCTGGTGACAGCCTACCTATCACGTAACAAACATTTAATTTAACATAACTACTAAGATAACATGACGTGCATTTGTATGTGATATCCATTGATAATGTAATCTATTAATTTGTATGTACACAATCATCTAAGATGCACGAGAAATAAAGGCTTCTGCTATCGGTTGATAACTCAAACTTGCAGAGAACCTAGACACCCGTTTGAATATAGACTCATGCGGTAGCCTCGGTTACGGTCCTTACGGTCCTGTTCAGTAGCCTGGTGCGCGGTCTCCTTGTGACAGCCTAGCCTAGCTACCACGTAGCAACATTCACTTCTCTTAACATTTAACTTAACATAACTACCAAGACACCGCTTGATTACATTAGAGTCGAGCGGGCCGGCCGGTTGCACGGTTACATTAAAGTCGAGCGGGCCGGCAGGTTGCACGGTTACATTCGGTCTCGTTCGGCATAGGGTCTAGGCATTAGTAGCTCATTTCCTGATTGATTCTAGCACCACCACTCCACTCCAGTGGAGGCGCTAATGAGCTAGATTACAACACACAGTAGCAGAAGAATACCAGCTACACAACGGCCAACCATTGACATATATATTTATAATGCCAACGGCACGAATGAAGTAAAAGAAAAAAAACAGGAGTGAGTCGGTTCATTGACGTATGGCACTCGACTCTCCCGGCTCAGTGACACGAGTCGGGTTAATTAACCGGCTCTTCGGTCAGTTTGTCAACACTAGATTCTATACATTGGTACTTTAGTTTGATAACGCAGAAGTTTACTTCCAGCGTATTCACGCAGGCCCTCGCTAGATTACACCATGAATCTTGTGCTGCTTTCACATGACAGCAAATAAAACAATGTTTAATGAATTTTACATTTAATTACGTTCTCTTATGAAAAAGGACGTGACATTTATCAAATGGACCACTTTAGAGACAAAAGGCCGTAAATGAGCCAGTTGAGGCGGCAGGAGCATTTTTTGAACGATGATACTGAGAAGGACTTTGTTCTCCAGTAGCAGTGTGCAGAGAGCTGGGTTGATGTTGTTTGATCTGTGAGGATGCTACTGAACCATGTAGACCATCACAAGTTTATAATGCACTCAGTTTCATTATGGCGATTATTAGCCCAAATCAACTAAAGAATTTACAGCCTCACAAAGAGGGGGAGTTACTTGCTTTTTTACATTTCAAATAAGCCTTAATTGAATACTTTGTTTTGGTTGTTGGTGCAACTGTGTCAGAAATTTGAAAAGGTTACGATAAATGATGGGAACCTTTGATTGGGTAAAACATTTTACAATTAAAGCTATAGTGCGTAGTTTCTGTCTCCCCCATGAGGAATTGCATCACATGATCACTTAGTAAATGAATAGGCAACAGACAGTTATGTTTTAATATACATCAAGTTAGTGTAGTTGTTGCCAAAGTGCACTGATGTTTACTTTACTTCACATGAACTGGAACGTTGATGTCTTTTGACATGTAAATTCAACTCAAAGTGGACACTGTCTGCCTTTGAAAGCCTTTTTTTGTTCCTTTATGTTAATATTTGGGCTTTTATACAGTCATATTTGGGATAGTCTCCTTTGTGACCCCAATTTTATTCCTCCCAGAAGCTGGCCTTGACTCTCCGCTTGGCCCATTAAACTGTCTGTTTATTTTAAAGGGGATGAGAGGAGCTGATATGATTGGCCCTTATTGAGGCTCAAAGAAACTCCACCTGCTTAAACGGCGACCTAATAATAATAATAATAATATACTCATCCTGATCCAGCTTCTTCTCCACATTGTGTCGCACTCTTTCGTGGTTGTGCTTGCACTTCTGGTCACCATCATTTAAAAAAAAGTACCACTTTTTTTTAGAGACCAGTATGTCATTATTGTTTGGATTTTATCATAGATCTGAATGGATTTGACGTGAGGTGCTTTCATGCAGTAACTGATGAAGTGTGTTAAGGAGTTCAGTTCACCTTCCCTCAGGGCCTACAACAGACGAAGGTGTACAATTAGTCAGGTTTAACCGTTTTTAACGGTTAGTATTGAATCAGGATTGAACCGCAATGAGAGTGTATTGGATTTTGTAGTGCACTTGAGATAAGGAGAAATGGGAGAAAAGCAAAGTTCCTCCACACACTTAATCAGTGACATGGTAAAACATTCCTTTTTTATTCAAGAAAAGACATGCATGATAGATTATTGGCTACAGTAATTGATGTTTTCCTCAGGAATGGGAAACAATGAAAATGGGACAACCTAGGCTGTCCTACAGTACTCCCGGTCCCTGACGTGATTTTTTTAAGTGAAGCCATGAGGACTGTTTACTGCCACTACAGCACAGGGCTCAGCTCTGCTCTTTGTCCTGCGTTCATGGGCAGCCACCCACCTGCTCAGTTTTTGAGAGCCAATTTGTACCAATCTATGGTAAATATGTCACGCATGGACAAAACAAGGTCGGACTTGCACAGTGAAACCACAAATTCTCATGCGGCCCGTGTAACATTGCTATTATAACAGCAATCTATAATAGTTCTCTGTAATAATATGATAGTGTTCACTGAAAGCCAGTGTGTGGGTTTTGCTCCAATAATCCACTGTTCTAAATGTCAGTCCGCAGCTCGAGGCAAACATTATGCTGATTACTGCTACCATCATTTCTAAACAGCTCCTCATGCCAGGCAAACGCACCTTGAATGGCCTTTGTGTGTGTGTGTGTGTGTGTGTGTGTGTGTGTGTGTGTGTGTGTGTGTGTGTGTGTGATTGGGCTTGGGATTTACTGTTCAGTATACTTCTTGGCAAAATCTACTTTATTATGTACTTTCAGACTCACTTTATCTGACAGTGGTTTATTAGAATGTCACTTGCTCATCAAGGTGTGTGTGCATGTGCTGTGTGTATGTGTGTGTGTGTACCTTGTGTATCTGAGTGTTTTTGTGCATCAGGTGTGTGGATAATTACTGTGCGTTTGTGAATGTGATTGGGCTTTTAAACCACCTGCTTTCAACACGCTCAACACAATCACTGCTGAAAGACTTTCTCAATCCCCCCATGATGTTGCTCTGTCCCCCCCCTATTCTCACCTCATGGTCTTCCTGTCCATTGCTAGTGTAAATCAAATTAGCTTGCATTATGGATGTATTAGGCTTGTATAATGACACAGCTGGCCCTTTCTCTTTTTTTCACACGAGCACACGCTCACGCAGCAGACATAAGACACGTATATTGTCATAAATGAATAGAGCGAGGGAGATGGAGGAGGTGTGTTTAGTTTATGTGTGAAGGAACAATACTGAATGCAACACACGCTCAATTTATTTGTCTGTACTGTACTCTCATATTTCCCCACAGCAATGACTACCCAACACAATGAGAAACATATTGAGCTAGTGTTTCCTAAAATGAAATAAGCTCACTGTGAGCAAAAGCAAAGTAAAGCAGCTATCAAAGTCACACACACACACACACACACACACACACACACACACACACACACACATACACATACACAATGTATACAACACAGTGTGTATACACAAATGGGTTTATGAGGACTGTGTTTGGATCCACTTGGATGGAGAAAAATGGTTTTATTCTTCAGTTTTTCAATTTTCTGCTGCACAATTCTGCTGAAACAGTAAACTGTATTGTGTTGCACATACACACATACTTATAAAGGCAGACACACACACACACACACACACACACACACACAAACCAAATGCAGGTTTATGTGCTGACCGAACAGCAAGACACAAGTTTAAGTGGTCAGTGGTTTTTCTCATGTTAGCACAATCATAATAAGTATTCATTTTTCATTTTTCTGTCAAAAAACACACACACACACACACACACACACACACACACACACACACACACACACACACACACACACACACACAGAACACACACCTTGGTAAACAGAAAAATGTGGTGACAAGCATTACGAGAGTTAGAGAAAGGCGCAGTGCATCTAAACATGAGTATTGCACTTCCAGTAGTCACCAAATTTTGAATTTCAAGAAGTTTTAATTTTCCCTTCCTCTCTTTCTCGTGCTTTCTCCCTTCATGGACTGACGGTGTCTTTCCATGCTCTCATCCCCTCCTTCGTGGCATCACATTACATTCAGTCTGCAGAAACTTTCCTTTTTTATTTCTCCCACTCCTCTCTTGCTGTCTGTCACTTTCCTTCCTTCCTTCTTCTCCCTCTCCTGTCCCTGTGGCCTTCCCTTTAATCTCTTCTTGTTGTCCCTCTCTCCCTCTGGCTCCTTACAAGTGGAAGAGGGTGGTAACCCATCCCAGAGGGGGGATCCACTTACGGCACCCTTTGGCACCAGCTGTCTGTCTGAGGCCCCATGTATGTGTACTCTTGCATGGCTCTGGGTAAAGGCTTTTTGCCTCATGTGTGTGTGTGAGAGAGATCGAGTGAGTCAGAGGAGAGGGTGTTTGGTGAATGTGGTTGGTAACTCTATCTTGGACAACATGCAGCTAGAAGCATTAGGTTATAACAACTGCCAGACCTGGCAGCATTTGACAGGGCTTTGGGCAAGGATAGAAGGACAAATGGGGTGTGGTGCCTTACAGCTGTGTGTGTGTGTGTGTGTGTGTGTGTGTGTGTGTGTGTGTGTGTGTGTGTGTGTGTGTGTGTGTGTGTGTGTGTGTGTGTGTGTGTGTGTAAGTGTGTGTAAGTGTGTGCGTGCTTGCATGTGTGCGCGTGTTTATGTTTATGTGTTTGTAGGCCTTTCCATCAACGCCAGTCCCTGTGTGAGCACTTAGTGATTATAGTGGCCCAGAGTTGTTAATTTGTGTAATCAGTGTTTAATTGGCATTGAAGAAAACACATTAATCAGACCAGAATAAGTCTCCGGCTTCTTCACACAGTCATTCATTAGTCTACTTCAATCACCCAATCACATGCAGCCTGGGAGTCTGGCAAACTGGGTTGCAATCACAGGTACCAGAAGGATGGCACCTTACTGGTCACACCATGTTGCCACTTTATGAGCACAATTACTAAAGTGCTAGCCTGTCTTTGAATGTTTGTGCGCTATTTCCGCAGTCAACACACTTATTAGTATTTTGATGTGTAAGTTTGTTCCTCAACTTCAGGTGTGTGTGTGTGTGTGTGTGTGTGTGTGTGTGTGTGTGTGTGTGTGTGTGTGTGTGTGTGTGTGTGTGTGTGTGTGTGTGTGCGAGCGTGCATGCGTGTGCGCGCACGTGTGTTTGTGTGTACTGTATCTGAGATATAGAGTAAAGGTCTTGAAGCTATAATGCTCCCCAGTGTATAGGGGTGTGCGTTCACGTGGGTGAATTTACCCTTTTGTTGATGTGCAGCACTTTTGTGTAGACATGTGTTGCATCTATAAATGTATTTCATCCTCTGCGGACAGAACGCACACACACACACACACACACACACACACACACACACACACACACACACACACACACACACACACACACACACACAAACACACAAACACACACACAGCATGAGCAATTACAGATATTTGATTTCTGTAAGCAGAAAAAAGCCTCTGCCCAACATGCCTGGAGAATTAGGTGGCTTTTTCCTCAATACTACTTTATTTGAGTATGGATATATTTAACATAAATTCATCTTACATGGTGTGGAACTTCTTTTTGTCTGTTTTTGTCAATATGATATGTGTACAAAGAAACTGCAATACTTCTGATGCTCATGCTGCTCTATACAGCAGATGTTTTTCATGGAATTTGCCATGTACATAGCCTGTGATTGGTGTTAATAGATTCTAGCAATGTACAGTAGTACAAATGCTGCTTTACTTTGTGTAACAAATCATAAGCACCTAACAAATAGTTTCATCTGCCAAATCAGCTCTGATTGGGGATCTTATAAATGAAATGGAATCTGCTTAAATACTGTTCTTCCACTTAAAGCTGTTGCTAGTGTATGACTTTTGTTTTTACTTAATGTATCTCTTGCATATTTAAAAGTACAGCATATCTTTACTTCCACACAATTGTGACAGCTAAACTATTTTTAGAATGCCGTATGTTGAGGTGGTGGTTAATTGTTGTTGGATACAACTACTGGATGCAGCAACTGTCTCATCCTACCCATCCACTTGTATTGACTAAATGGACTTTGTGCAATACTGTATGTCAAAAATGGGAATAGAGCTCTGCCATCTCCAATTGGATTGGGAAGAGACAATGGTGAGACTGAGAGGACACTTTCTGCTGTTTGCCTCCTCAACTGCAAACCAAAAACACAAAATAGGCCTGTAGGATCAGTCGAGAGTATGTGCCAAGAGCTCCTTATGTTCCAAAATTATAGATTGGACACTTCAATTTAGGCATGTCTTATTGTTGAGCTGAGAAAGCTGCAGTTTTGTTATGTTTTTTTTTTTTTTTTTTTTTTGTGAAGACAGCAGTCAGTTTTCAAGAGCTGCACACTGAGCAATGCAAGAGGGAATAATGCTGGTTTTTAGCAATGCAGTTTTACGTATCTGTTCTCCACCAAGATGATGAACACATCATAAGAACACGCTGGTCGTTCCTGATGCTCATAATTGGACCTGGGATTGGATTGTCTGGTATCTATCAAGCCAGTGTAGCAAAGCTATTGTAAAACTTTCAAAGGAGACAGCACAGTATGTGCTTGAAGCATTTGATAACACATATGAATGGGGTTGAATGATGGGGCTGACAAAATTGAGTTTTTATGTCTCTCCAGACAAGCTGGGGAAGAGACGGGGAGGATGTACTTTCTGCTTCACAATAAATACCTCTGAGACTGAGGAGGGACTCTTTCTCTCAGTTGTAATTAGTGGTGTCGCGGACCATAGTTGATCCGCGGCCGGTACGTATCAACGCTCACGGTTCGGAATGCATGTGAACCGCGGATCAATTGCAAAGTTTAACCATAGTAATAGTGTGTGTGAAATGCATTTTTACTGCTGCTGTTACTTAAAGTAAGCTGAACGTAAATGGCGCATGTTAAATTCCGGTGCTTATATGTGCTTATTATTATTCCGGTGCCTTAACGAGCGGTATCTAACGCAGATTCCGGTGACTCATTTTTGGTGCCACTTAAATGTCTGTGCTGCTCCCTGATGCTCCGAAGCCGACGTTACAGGCAACAGAAGCATCGCTGCATGTCACGCTAGTAAACCCTAAAGTTAACTCTTGGCATTGGGTAACGTTAGCTTTCCGTTAGCTAGTAGCTGGATTAAACAGCTAAAGTGTAAACGGTGCAAAGTGTGTCTGCATTTCACTGTAGAGGATTCCAACACCGGGACGTACAACTGTCTGCCGCTAAAGCTAAGAGCTAAAAGACACAAACTAGCACTTGGTCACTGTGTTGTCTGCCTCGTGGTGCATTCATAGTTATTGTAAAATACCCTTTTCTCAATTGTTTTTGTCATTTAACTGCAATTTACTAATTGTTGAAAGTTAATGTAATTACATTTTTAATAAATCATTTACATTCCCTTTTTTTTTGTGCTGAACCGAAAATGTATCCAATCCGTGCCTCAAAACTGCGATCTTATCCAAAACCATGACTTTTGTGATCCGTTACACCCCTAGTTATGATGATGGGGTTATACTGGCACATCCATGCAGGTGTTACAAACTAGGGCTGGGACGATGTGCTTTTGCCCCGATTTGATTCTTTCACAGTACATGGGTGCCGATTCTATTTGTATTGATTTTTGAAATATTGCGATTCGATAGTATTGCAATTTTCTTTTCCTTCTTTTACAGAAACAAAAGTTGAATAATACACTTCTGGAGACAATATATCATGAGACATTTCAGTCTGACATTTATTTCATTTGTAAAGTAGGACATAACATTTTCTGCTTTAGCTCTGTTTAGTTGGAAATGGATATGATGTACCATATAAACAGAAAATATATACGTGAATCATTGGTAAAAAAAAAAAATATATATATTGATTCTGGGGAAAAGAATCGATTTTAAAATTGTCACCAAAAAAATCACGATACATACGATTTTCCCCCACCCCTATTACAAACTGTAGCTAACAGTTGAGAGTCACAAGACAAGCAACATTATGGGCAAAATAATCCTCAATGTCTTTGTTTTAGGAGCTTTAGCGGTTGTTTGAACCTGGGTCGTTTGTTTGAGTGGATCAGCATGGCACGGTTTGCCGACTGATAAGTAATTGACTTGCAGGTAAGGAGGATGAAGCTGCATCTAGTTATCTTGCAGGGCTGAACGTTTTCTTGAAGTCAGACACAGTCTTAACTCGAGGAACTGGTTTTCTGATTATACTATACTGGATAATCATATGATAATCTAAAATCATCAAGAGCGTTATTATCTGTTGGTGAATAAACAGGTTTTACGAGGATTTCCGGTAAAGTGTAAATTTAATGCTAGAAGATGACAGTAAATCTGACTTTGTGTGCACTACAAAATCCGCTCAGAGTTGTTTCTTAAATGAGGGACCACGGTGCTTTTTTTCTGCCCTGGATCACCACCATTTTGAAGTTCACATCTTACATCTTAGATCTTTTTTTATGTATATGTTTGTTATTCATTGGCTCTTACATACAGACAAGATTGTGTTCATTAGAGTATAGAGTTAAGGCTGAGAATCACAATATTAAGATTATATTGAGACACATACACTACAGTAAATGACCGTACTTTTTTCTATATACTTATACTAATTCAGAAACCCAGAATGTTTTCATACAGTACCACTACTTATGGCATAGACTCAGATGATTAGTTGAGCTTCACCAATCTCCAATGTGTGTTTTGGTCTGCTTGTTAGCACCATGCAGGAACTAAAGTGCCCTTTTTAATTACAGCTCTCAGATAATTTAGAGAGGAGGGGGGAGAGAGTTCAGGACGGGGAGAGAGAAAGTCGTGGAGGAGGGTTAGTTTAATCTCACAGTTCGTTCCACCCATTGCTTTTGGTTTTATACTTCCTTTTAAAGACATACATCACTGATCATCCCTGAGAAAGGCAGAGAGAGAGACACTGTTAGATTAGCAGCAGTAGTTATATAATCAGATTATAAATTCATTAGCCATCATTTTCCTCTCTGTGATAAAGAGTTAAAAGCACGATGGGGGCCTTGCAGGCGACCAACCGTAGATACTGTATGTATAAACAAATTGAGTCACGGTAGCATGCATGTGTGTGCGTTTGTCTCTGTACTGTATGTATGTGTGATTATACTTGAAGTGAATAAATGTTTATGCTTGTCCCTTTAGTACATCTGCTCTCAGAGCCTTCGCAATGTTTACCAGCTGCTCACAGTTGGAGCTTTTTAAAAGTAAACAAATTACTCATGAACTAATTCATTTAGGCCCATTTATGTTAGGGTATCTAACCATAATATTATACTGCTGTCTGTGTCGACGTGTGTACTACCTGTGTGTGTGTGTGTGTGTGTGTGTGTGTGTGTGTGTGTGTGTGTGTGTGTGTGTGTGTGTGTGTGTGTGTGTGTGTGTGTCAGGACAGGTTGTGATACATCAAGTGTTTACGGAGACTGAAACTAGGGCTGGGCGATTTTTCAAATACCTTGATATCGATACTGCGGCGATATTGTAGGGTTGACAGTTGGGGCTTTAACAAAATATCTTAACACTTAGATTTTAGATAAATAATCCTCAGTAATGTGGACATAATGTCTAAGTGGGAAAAGGCAAATAATAGAACAGCTAGAACAGTCTGGTAGGTTCAGAAAAGTACATCACGTTACTGTAATGCAGCCTTTAAAACCAGGAGAAGACAACACTTATGTCATATCACGATATTACGATATCCAAAATCTAACATGATATCTTAGATTATCTCATATCACGATATCGATATAATATCGATATATTGCCCAGCCTTAACTGAAACTGTGGATAATTTCTGCTCTCCACTTTTCAAACAAGTAGGAGAAGTAGAAAACAAGCGAAGAAACTCAAATAAAACTTTCTTTTGTTTGTCTGAGTAGAAATGGAATAATACATATTATTACACACATAGAACTTTCCTTCCCAGGCTAGTAAGTCCCTAATAGGAAGCACCACATTTGCTGGAAAGAAGCATGAAATGAACCTGCAAATGAAAGTGTTGCCTGTTATCCATACACACAAATTGAAACTCTGCCGTTTTCGTTGCTCTATTTGACTTTCGTAACATCCCCCCCGCCCCCCCTCTGCTCGTATGGGAAGTTGTACTTCCACAACATGTTTTCATGGAAAGAGAAAGAAGAAAGTGGGTATCATTTAAAGTCAAAAGTTTTTCCTCTTTTCATGGAGGAGGAAGGCGGTGATAGAAGAGTCAAGAGAGCTAAAAGCAGAGGGGAAATGATGCTTTGTGTTGCGATCCAGTGTAGGCTGCAGGACTTTATAAATAGACACGGATATGCATCATTGACTCCAGACTCTATTCTGTAGAATTTTGATTGTTGTAGAAAAAGTCTATTCTGAGGTAATGCTTGTGAGTGCCTGTTGAGTGCGTGTGTGTGTTTGTATGTATAGGGAGGGAATATATATATATATATATATATATATATATATATATATATATATATATGTATGCGAGTGGGTGTCTTCACACCTTGGCCACAAACAGAAGTGTTAAAACCTCTCTGGCAGTGTGTGCAGACAGCGTTTTCACTCCTTTGCCTCCATCCATCTCCCTTTGCCACTCAGTCCATCCGGGGACATGTTTTAAGACATTTACATCCTGGTTCTGTCCGTGTGATATTTTCTACTCCCAATACCCCACCCATTCATCTGTTCTATCTTCTCCCAACATGCTTTTAGACACCCCACACACTCCCGCCCCATCCACCGCCCCCTGCCTCCCCGTTCTACCGCCTCCTCTGCTGTTGATCCTTTCCTCCTGGGTTCAGGTGTGTCTAATCAATGTCTAAGCTGTTTAATCCTCTCTAGATGCCGCGCTGCCGTGTGTGTGTCTGCGAGCCTCTGTGTATGCATATCTGCCTGATTGTGGCGTCCTTGTATTTAATACGGACACATAAAGAAAATAAGGGAAGTTGAGGTAAG
>NC_041332.1:13236205-13248705 GCF_004354835.1 Perca flavescens | reverse complement strand
GCAACTACTGATGTGTACAGTTTTTGGTGTTCTCCCTGGCTAAGGAGTGGGATTACAGTGGCACATGCACATGCTCGCACGGACGCACGCACACACACACACACACACACACACACACACACACACACACACACACACACACACACACACACACACACACACACACACACACACACACACACAGCCTAACCTCTGGCCAGGGTCCCATCCAAGGTATTAGGGGGTCTTAAGAGGCAGAATTCACTAATGACTTCCTTTATCTCCTACACACAGCTTTAGACCTGATCACTGACACACACACACACACACACACACACACACACACACACACACACACACACACACACACACACATACACAAAATACCATGGGTGGATAAAAACAGAAAAGCTAGGGCCGTGTTGATGATCAGAATAACTTCTGATCATCTTCTTCCTTGTACTTTTGGAGTTTGTCTGCACAACACACACACACACACACACAATTGGTATCAGCATGCTATGCAAAAGTACTTAAGTAATAGTTTTTGGCGGCACATCTGACTACCCTATTTTTACACTAGACGTACAAAGTTATGTATAAAAAGCTCTGTTTTGATATTAGTTGGGACTTGTGTTTCCACTGCTTTTCAATTTTTGTGTTCTATTTGCAAACTAATGTCCCCCCTGTTGTACAGGCAGAGAGAGGTGCGTGACATGTAGCCTGAAATAAAACATGGAAGCACAGAAAGACCAGCAGTAGAGTGGTAGGAGCCATGGCTTTTATTTACTGTAAGAGGCCAAGACAAGGATTTGGGGGTAATAAGTCAGGTTTGAAGATGAGCCTAAAAGAGGAGATGGTGAGAGAGAAGTGGGAAGAGATTTGAGCGGATGAAGGAATGAGGGCAGCTAAGCCTGGTTGTTCATCTAGCTAGCTTTAAACGCAACCACATGCACACGCTTGAAAACATGCACTTTGTACATACTTCCTGATAATATTTGAATGGTCTGTCCCTCGGTCACACTTACTGTTTTGGAACCACCAGACTTCATGTGTTGTTCCTCTATTCTTGAGGGAGTATTTTATTCCTCACTCAAGGGAATTGATCTGCTTATTCCCAGTTTAGATCATTACCACTACATGCCACTGTGGGTGCTTTAATTCAGATAGACCATCTGGCTTCTTATCAGATTTTAACATTGCAATATGTGTATACAGTATGAGTTCAACCATCAGTATCTCTTCATCACAGAATAGACAAGGTGAAGTGTGTGTGTGTGTGTGTGTGTGCATTAGATACTTGTGGGTATGGGTATCTCCTGCGCTGTAGAAAGCACTGTCTAGTAGGGCTGTCAACGAAGATTCTAAATTTGAATACATATTGGAATTGTAAAAAACAAACAAACAGACGTTGGAATATGAAAATGAATATTTAAAAAGCAAAAAAAAGCAGCACTACCACGGCCGTCTGTCTTGCATATTCTTGCATGGGCCTGGACTGCTGCTCCCTAAACGCTCAGCTCCCTGTCTGAACTCCCTGTCTGCCATTTTTATGTTGAAATGAATAAACCTACACAAGAAGTTATGTCTCCCGCTGTATGGGTTTCCCCTCATATGGACATATTGCATAGAAATTGATATTTCAATATATTCAAACCTATGTTTTTTTTAGAAGGAACATTTAAATGTCAGTTTAGACAGCCCTACCGTCTAGACAGTATGTGGACACCTGCTCTCAGCCTTTACCCTTTTCATCATTGCTTGGATGTCTCTTATCCTCGTTTTTAGTTCATCTTTACCTTTTTCTATCACTCCACTCTGGTAGTTTTAGCAGGTTTCCGTTTGCAGTTTTATTTTGTGCAAGTGGAAAAATTGCAAATCACTTTTCTTAATGTGGGCAATCTGTATCCTACGTTATATCTCTGATTCCTTATTTCTTGTTGATCACTGTCTGTTGGGGTTTTTGCTAGCTCTAATGTGACCCATGAGCCAAAAAAAAAATTGTGCAAAAATGATGTACAGTATGACAATGATGTACAGTATGACAATGATGTACAGTATGACAATGTCATGATGTCAGTCTGTCATTTGTAGTCTGGTGCGCTTTTCTTTTTGGGTAAGGCCAGAGTCATGTACAAAACATGGTCTAATAATGACAATGTTTAGTGTGGGTATACACATTCCTCTGTGGTGTATAGTAACTCATTTCTGAAAAGATTGCCATGTAGTCACTATGGCTTATTTCCTACAGCCACATTAGGCACTTAAATGAAATGATGTCGTACATGTAAACAGGCTCAATTACCTGAGCTAATCTTATATATCTGAAATAGCAGTGAAGCAATTAAATGGGCAAAATCACTTCCTGAACCAGAGCCGGTCAATATGTGGGCGGTCACTGTTAAGCTCATACTTTAATTTTCCACTCTAACACCCAAAGGCATTTCTGAAACGATTAATTGATGACTCACTTGAAAGAAAATTAATGGTTAATAGTTTGTCATTTATCAAGAAAAAAAATGCCAAATATTTGTTTGTTTCAGGTTTTTACATGGGATGCTGACGCATTTCTGATATTATTGTAAAGATTATTGCATAGATTATTCTGTATTAATATAAACAAGCAATTGAAATGGCGCTTTTGGCTCAGGAACATTGTGATGGGCATTTTTCTTAATTTTCTGACACTTACAGACTAAATAATTCATTGGAAAACAAATTGTTAGTTGCAGTAGCCGAATAGTAAAGGCACATACCACATAACTGCAACATCCACGGTATGACACATGTCCTGTCTCTGCACTAGGGCTGGGCGCTGTTCACGTTTGAACCGAAACCTGTACCTGAAATTTGGTACCACTGCCGGTCCAAACCTATTTATCCTATTTACTAAGTACATTTAGCTATTTATTAGAACATTTTATACACCACACAAAATGAAACCTCACTCTTTCACCTCCCAAACCTGCCCTACAACCTCCAGTCAGTCAGTCAGTCAGTCAGTCAGTCAGCCAGCCAGTCAGTCAGTCAGTCAGTCAGTCAGTCAGTCAGTCAGTCAGTCAGTCAGCCAGTCAGTCAGTCAGTCAGTCAGTCAGTCAGTCAGTCAGTCAGTCAGTCAGTCAGTCAGTCAGTCAGTCAGTCAGTCAGTCAGTCAGCCAGCCAGTCAGTCAGTCACCACGGCGTAGAAAAGCTGGTGTGCTTATCTTTAGAGGAAGTGTGACAACACTGCGACTTCGGGCTATTTGGCTCGCAACTTTTATTATATTGCAGCAAGCCTTGTCTACAATACTCTGCACTGATTGTCGAATTAAAGACAAAAACGCAACAAAATGGTGGGATCTAAAAAAGAATAAAACATGTAGCCTTTGTCAAGGATTCTTTTTTATCCTGTCTGCATGTTGATTTTTGGCCGATTATCAAAAGGTAGCGTTTTATTGAGTTGTCACATGTGTGAGAGCAAGTCCAATATAAACTAAAATGATGAACTGATATGAGTGCTGAAAACAGTAGCAATCCAGCAGGGTCAGGGAGGCAAGCCTAATTAGATATTGGCTGAACAAGGCGTGGACAGCTCCAATTTTAGTCTGCCTCGGCATCCTTCATAGTCATTATAAACTCACCAAGAGAGACCAGCTGTTACGGGTGACAGTTCTACAATGGACTTGTTATGTGTGTCTGTGTCTGTGTGTGTGTGTGTGTGTGTGTGTGTGTGTGTGTGGTTCAGAGAGAGCTTCTAAATGTTGGAGAGTTTTAAAGGG
Source organism: Perca flavescens (assembly GCF_004354835.1). NCBI lineage: Eukaryota > Metazoa > Chordata > Actinopteri > Perciformes > Percidae > Perca > Perca flavescens. Next base: position 13,244,968 of record NC_041332.1, on the reverse strand, counting down.
CTCAGCCAGTTACGCGCGCACCCGGACTCCCCTGTGATGTGAAATTGAAGACTGTGATTCATGCAATGCTTTCAGGCTTTCTCTGTCTCTCTCTGTCTGTTTCTCCCTGTCTCCGGCTCACCCTGGCACATGGCTTGCTGGGAGGATGGAAAAGAATACACACACACACACACAGTCATGATACAGTTATGCACCCAACAACTGTGATCTTCGCATCTGCCATTTTTCAATCTCTCCGACGCAACTCTTGGGTGAACTAGGTCCAGGACTTGCCGCCCCAGGGTGCTTTAAACCAAGACCTGCGGGTGTTGGTGTGTGTGTGTGTGTGTGTGTGTGTGTGCGTGCGTGCGTGTGTGTGTGTGTGTGTGTGTGTGTGTGTGCATGCATGCGTTGGTGCGTGCGTGAGTGCATGCACTCCAAGGGGAGTGCTATCTGATCTATTGAGATGAATGGCCTGTCTGTATCTCCTCTATACAGCTGACACTATCAAATAGCCGCTGCCTTTCTTCTATCTCTCTCTCTCTCTCTCTCTCTCTCTCTCTCCCTTGTGTAACCCTGTTGCCCATTGGTCTCCTCTTACTCTATTGCGCGCTCATTTGTTGTTTACTAGTAGAGCGAAGGATGACTGGCATTTTATCTTGCAGACGAGAGGAGCAACAAAGATAGAGGAGACAGAAAAATAGAACCAGAGAGAGAGAGATTCAAAGACGTAGAGGTGGAGGAAGCCTCTCCGTCTGCCAGCATCTGTTGCTGCAGGGCAGAAACAGGGAGGTTTGTGTGAGTGTGTGTGTGTGTGTGTGACAGGGAAAGCGTGATGGTCAGGATTAATTCAGACAGACCATTTGATGCCTGAGTGATTCTAGTCTTCATGTTTCTCCTACTAATGCTTCAGTCTTTCTGATCCTACGCCGTCGTCATCTCTCTCTCTCTCCACCTGTCTTTACCTTTTATCTGTCCATCTATCAGCCAATCCCGACTATTGCATCGTTAATATCAGCTTGATGACTTAGTTTTTACTGTCAGTTGTTGAGTTGTTGTATGGGTAATTGAGTCATTGGTTTTGCCTGATGGGGTGGGCAGTGTAACTGGTGCTGTTTCTACCAGCATTTGCATATTTCCTGAAAATTCCACTGTATTCAGAGAGCTTCACTCCAGACATGAAACACTATTTACGATTAACAGCTCACTGAGAACAAAACTGATTAAATTTAACAACGTATGATTCATGGAGCTCATTGGCTCATGGGAGATGTCGTGAATTCAGATCACGTAGAATTTGCTCGCCCAAAGGAACACAAATGCACCAGTGTGTCCTGTGTGTATTTTAATTTGTCAAATTTTTTTTTATTCATTCTGTTGCCTGTGCCCCAGCAGCTGGATGTGGGTCAGCTCAGTTCAGTCATTCATTTTTGTGTCTCCACAGTGATGCAACATTCGCTGCCTCCAATCTTCTATATTACTTAGTCCTTTGTGCTGAGTTGGAGGCTATGCCTCATTAGGAAACATTAGCAGCTCAACTGGGCAGTAATAACAGCTCCATAAATCACACTGTTCCAGCACATAGGTCTTACTAGTATTATGGAGCGTTATAATTTATTTTCCACAGGTAACACTGCAGGTCAGTTTACTGGTCAATCCTTTGCTGTTAACAACAGATGAGTGATCATGGCATCGTCTGTGATACATTCATTTGTGATGTTTACTACCTCTTGTTTCCCATTCCTCTCACTAACTACCCAACACACATATCATATCATTACAATTACCCACAGTACATTGTGCCTCATAGTACAGTGCAATACCTCATCTTTATTTGTGTGCGTGTGTGCGTGTGTGTGTGTGTGTGTGTGTGTATTGGCCGCTGTGCCGTACTGTGTTGGTGATAATCTGTGGTGTTATTGAGGGTGTTATACTGGGACTTGTATTCTGTCTCTCATATTTTGACTGTCAGACCCACTAATCCTCTTTCTCTCCTCATCCTCATGTACTCCTCTCCTACTCTGTCTCTCTCTCTTTCTTTCTCTTTCGCTGTTTTTCTGCAGAATAGCCAGACTCAGCGGTCATACGATTCCACCTTTGTTGCTTAAACTATTCTAGCCACTACTCTTATCATTTCATTTCCTCTTATTATTTCTATGACATAAACATAAGTTTCTCTTTTTGCGGCTACACTAACTTGTCTGCCATTGTTCATATTCCCTTTCGTGAAGTGATTGAAAAAACAATAGCTGTTTTGTCTTTTTGTTGTCTGGTGGCACATTTGTTAGTCTAGCTGGGTTTGTTTTATTGTGAAGCTGGGCGTGTCTGTATGACAGGCGCCTTATTTGATGTTTACCTGTAGTGGGCTAATTAATCATTCATAAAGCAGCCTGTGTTTTTAATTAAGCCTACACTCAGAAGCTGTTGTCACAGTCGAGCCTTTCTGACGCTTTAAAAAGAGGCATAAAAGCTTGTCTTTCCGTCACTGCCACCTTCCTTCTCTCTCCTTCGATCTGTTCTGCAGTTGACAAGGTAATTTATGAGAAAGAGAAAGGAGGGGGCTACTCTGACACGCAGACCTGGCGTCAGCAGACACACACACACACACACACACACACACACACACACACACACACACACACACACACACACACACACACATACGGCAAGGGGTAAATCATCACCTTGTCTGTGTAACTGATGGTTGAGTTCAGAGGTCAATGACCAGTAGTTAACCTTTCTTGATACCACTGATGACGTGTGTGTGTGTGTGTGTGTGTGTGTGTGTGTGTGTGTGTGTGTGTGTGTGTGTGTTTGTGTGTGTTTGTAAATGTCTGTCTGTGTGTGTGTGTGTGTGTGTGTTCTGCATGTAAGTGTGTTTCTTGTGCATTTGCTGCCATCATTGCTGGGAAAGGGTAATCAGTTTCCTTGTAGAGGTGATTTAATCTGTAGGTCACGTGCACAGGATGGATTCATCACAGGACAGATAGATCACTGTCACACACACACACACACGCACACACACACACACACACACACACACACACACACACACACACACACACAAAGCATGTCATTTATAGGAGGTTAAATGATTGGTCAAATTTGCAGAGCTGTGGGATTGGCCTCGAGGTCACTGAGTGTACTCCTTCCTCCTACCTTCTTCGTCTCTCTGCTAGTCCTCCGTCATTGAACATCAGGCTGGTCTGAACAACAAATCTACCTCGGCTCACACTTCCGCTGTTTTCCACAGTTTTAAGCGGCAGCTTTATCTCAGCCTGCCTGTACTCCTAGATGTGGGAGGACTGCCGTCTTTTCAGTGAGTAGGATGTGATTGTGGAACTACGAAGAAGCAGAAAACAAAGGAGATAACGGGGTCATGGGTAGTCTCGCTTGCCATCTTTCTTTTGTGAAAGGTTGTTCAGCATGTGTGTGTGTGTTTTAGTGCGTTTCTGTATTCTCTCACTACTGATGTTTCGCTCCGGGAAGTACAGAGCGCAAGGCACTGCGTATGTATCTTTTTGTTGCCTGTGTATGTATTGTGTTTTAAGTATATGCTAATGTTTTTATCTCACTGCATCCAATCCTATTTCTCAGAACTGAAACCTTGAGAAATGTTTTTTTGGCTTTTGTTGTGTGTGCACGTTAAAGTGTTTCAACTAAGCGATCTAGGCCTTAAGTCAAAATGATAGTGGAGTACAATAACAGTCTTTGTCTCGCCAAATGATATGGAAAAACCCTCAGTCTGCATTCGTTTACTGCTTTCTCTTCCTCACTCTTGCGCTCTTTAACCACACACACAACCTGACCCAAAAAGCAAAGGATCAGAAGTTACGGATTGAATGGAAGTAAAAAGGAAAAACCTTTTTTGTTAACAGTGTGGATGTATGGCAGTTTGTGGCTGTTTTGTTCATTATATTTCTGATTAAAGACCACAGAACAATAAAAGGATTTGCTTGCTGTATGTATTTGCTTGTTTATTTGTATTCCCTTGCAGTGAATGTATAGTATTTGTCTTTTGTTTGATATCGACATGGCATTATCACCTTTACTGTACATGTGCATATGTTAATTGTGTAGTGTATGTGTAAGTACACACGCACATATGTGCTGCAGGCAGGATGGAAGGAGGGAGGGCTCTTGACATTTGCCATATCAGGCAAGCTTCAACCTTCTTTCATGTCAATTAAAGCAATTAAGAGATTAAGTATGTGAATGGAGATTAGCATGAATTACCATATCTGAGGGAGGGACCGGATTACTTCCTCTATTCCCTCACTTACTCTTACTGCTTCCTCTTGGCTGTATCTAAACTCAAATTCTCTTATTCAGTAACGGTAAATTACAAATCTTTAAACAGAATTTCTTAGATTTTACAGTACATTGTCAGAAATGCACTCATAGGGTCTATACAGTATATCTGTTAGATGTTTTAGAGATTTATCAAATATGACAGATTCATATGGAAAATAAGTGAAACAATAATCAGTGTGTGGAAAATATTTATTTTCTTAAAGATTCTTTTTGTGGCATTTTAGGACAGGTGAAGACATGAAAGGGGAGAGAGAGGTGGGATGACATGCAGCAAAGGGCCGCAGGGCGGAGTCAAACCCGCGGTCGCAGCATCGAGGAGTAATCCTCTAAATATGGGGCGCCTGCTCTACCATGTGAGCTACCCAGGCACCCTGGAGATAATTTTTTTTTTTACATTTAACTGGAATTTAATTTAACTTTGGAATTTTTAAAACAACTTTTTTCTCTTTGAACAAAAAATACACATTTTTTTTTAAACGTCAATTCAAATGTTAATAGCGGCAGTAGTTGATAAAACTGCTGATGTCATCCAGTTTGCTGTGAGTCTTCCAAAGCCCATCCCACAATGCACTGCACCCACAGCGTCTCCAGATCACACACCCTTGTTGACTCAGCTGGCTCACTGTCAACAGACTTGTGGTCCAACGTACCTTCGCCTGCCTCACACCCGCTGAAGAGAAGGAGGGTACTTTTTGCTGCTCGTACAGAGTAGCTGAAAGTTGCCAATAATGATGTTATTGCAATATTTCAGCATGTCAGCTCTGATCTCAAAAACAGATCAGGCTTCTAAATCAGAACTCAGGGAGTGATACAGAAGAGTAGATTCAAGAGATAACAGAGTCGAATAAAGATGAGTCTAACATTAGCTGGCTGACTGATTGACAGTGGCTACATTAGCTGGATACATTTGCTTACAACATTATATTTTCATACAATAGCTTTGGACAAGATCCGTTTTAGCCTTTCAATAATATCAACACGTTTAATTTCACAGCTGTCTGTAATTCCGGCCTGCATCACGCAGCCTCATTTATTTGATTACACGGCAAGTCCAAAATTTTCATTTGCCTTTTTTTTTTTAAATTGATAGGGATGTGATTGACAGTGATACAATTCTAAGCGTGTGTCTAAGAGTGTGTTGAAATCAGGGATAATTTCACAAGCTGAGGAATCGCTTCAAGATCTACTTTATGATGCAGCAACCCAGTCTGATGAAATGCTGAAAGCACCCACGAAAACGAAACAGCCTAATTACCACGAGCCTGTGGATCCTGAAACACCAACTGGAAGGATGCTACACACACACTCACACACACACACACAAACCACACAGAACCCCTGCATTGGTTGTTTGCGAACACACAGAGCCTGTAATCCTGCAGTTTTTTAAATACAATTTCTTGACCCAACATGCTTCTAAAATGAAAATCCTGACCATAACTGCTTTATGCTGTATGTAAAGCTTCTCCTTCAGTTCACGAAATCCATGCAGCATCTAAGGGCAGCAGGATTGATAAGTCGATAAATCCGCAGACTCTGAGAAATGCCACGCCAGAGCGCACCGTCACACACAGCCGTTATGCACAGCCCTTCACTGTGTTTACCATCATTAAATAGCCTGAAAACAACAGCAGGTGGCCACAGTTGGCCATACAGACCTCTAAATACATCAGACTGCTCGGTTATTGCTCCATCCTCTGCTTTATTTATGAAGGAGCCTCAGAACGTTGCCTCAGGGAAGCGTTTAAAGAAAATGCTCACATCTCGACTACTGCTAAAATGTGTTCTTAAATAGGTTCAAAGTTCTTTTGACAAATGCAGAAACACTGCATTAACTTTTATGACAAACAAAAGTCTCCATTGATGTGTGCATTTGTACACTTAAATGTGAGGTTGAGTCATGTTTGTATGTCCAAAATGAAACACTGACACCATCTTTTCTGTTCGTTTTACTTAAAGGTCCCATGACATGGAGCTCTTTGGATGCTTTTATACAGACCTTAGTGGTCCCCTAATACTGTATCTGAAGTCTCTTTCCCGAAATTCCGCTTTGGTGCAGAACTACAGCCACTAGAGCCAGTCCCACAATGAGCTTTCCTTAGGATGTGCCATTTCTGTGTCTGAAGCTATTGAGGAGGAGAGTGGGAGGGGCAAGGTGGAGGGTGGGGGTGTGGCCTTGACCAACTGCCACTTTTCTCGTTTGAAAGCCATGATGTCTCTCTCTCATGGGTTGGCCAAATTCTCTGGGTGGGCAAAGAAGAGAAAGGGGAGGTAATCTTGCTTGTTATGACCTCATAACAAGCAGATTCCAAAACGGCTCATCTGAGCTTTCATTTTCTGAAAGGCAGAGCAGGATGCCCAGGGCTCGGTTTACACCTATCCCCATTTCTAGCTACTGGGGGACCATAGACAGGCTGGGGGAACTCATATTAATGTTAAAAAACCTCATAAAGTGAAATTTTCATGCCATGGGACCTTTACTTAACAGAGGAGAGGTGCCAGTTCACCTCCCGAGCACTGCCAAGGTGCTCTTGAGCAAGGCACTGAACCCCTAACTGCTCGGGGCGCAGCTGCAGCCCCCTCGCTCCGACATCTCTCCATTAGTGCATGTGTAGATACTGAGCATGTGTGTGTATTTCAGGCCTGTGTGTAATGTGTATTCTAACAAAAACATAAAACATGCGGGATTAGTAAAGTATAAACTATTATTATTATTATTATTATTATTATTATTATTAGTAGTATTATTATTACAATGCATCACAAAATGCTTCAGTGGCCATTAATGATGATTACATAGTAATGTTATTTGTGCAGGTCTTTCTAGTACAGCCTATGTATGGAAAACAGTACACTGATATCTGTGAACATACTGTAATTACTTCTGTGCTGCAGCTACAATCTACAGAAACAAATATAAAGATATAAATAATAAAAAATAAAGTCAAATTATTATTAAAACATCACTGCCATAAAGATTTTTTTTTTTTTCAACTCTCTCCACCAAATGAAACTAATCAGTGAGGGACTATGCGACTTCGCTGAATGTTTGTTTCCGCTTCTCAAGAGTTCTTAACCTCAAGACGAGCCCACATCTGTGGAGGATCACCCTCAGTGCTTTCCCATCATCCAAAATGTCTGGACTTTTATTTTCTCTCAATGAAGCCTCACCAGGCTTTGCCTTTTGATGCTATCACAGTCAGCAGTCGGAAGCGCTTTTATGTTTCTAAGAAAAGAAAGATGCACTCATTTTCACAAATTTAACTAAACTGACTGAACGGATTCCTTTCATCCTTTGCCTTCATCTTTTTAGGTCTGTTTCTTTACCCTGTACATCTATTCGTCTATTTTCCTTCTTGTTTTCCAGCTCCGCTGAACTGAGAGCTAATGTGCTTCTGTCAAACCGAAATAGAAGCTTGAGAAAGGTGGATCCACACCTTTGAGTTTTTAATAGAAACTCACATAAAATGTAGATTAGAAGTGAAAGGGAACGAGAGGCAGTCAGGGGAGAAACGGTCATTTTAGCACATTGTTACCGTTGGAGTGTCTCTAATCTTAATGATTCAACAACTGCCCCTTTGGATGGCTAGAGACTGAGATGGAGTGAGAAGACAGAGTGGTCATTTTAGCACTTCCTGTTATCTCCTGCATCTCTTAGTAATGACCTCTAACCTCAATGATTCATAGCGTAGGCAGGGACAACACGCAGCTACACAGCCGCAAAGGCAAGGCACACACACACAAATTCACCTGCGTACAAACTCACTCTATCAGGCTCCCAACTCTCCAGAGTGCTTTCACCTAAGAGTAAACTCAATGCACCAACTAACCCCTTCCTACTCTTTCACTGGCACTTCACTTCTTCAGACCCACCATCTTGCACTTTACTATCTATTATCTATCATTACATCATGGAGTCTGACAGGTAGAACACACTCTTTTACTTCAGTGTATTGAGACTGCTAAAGGTGCTTTTTAGAGTTGTGTGTGTGTGTGTGTGTGTGTGTGTGTGTGTGTGTGTGTGTGTGTGTGTGTGTGTGTGTGTGTGTGTGTGTGTGTGAGAGGTGCTTGAAGTGGCAGTTCGTGCAGATCCTAATCGCCTCTCGCAATTGATTGTGGTGCCTCTCTCATCCATCACACAATGGACATCCTTTAGCCAGCTTTATATTAGTGTGCATATGCATACTAGAGATGGCCCGATACCATTTTTTGCTTCCCGATACCGATTCCGATACCTAAACTTGCGTATCGGCCGATACCGAGTACCGATCCGATACCAGTGTGTCATATATTTTATTGTTTTAACAGCTGTATACTACTATCCCTGTATGGATGTGATATTATTTCTATCTTTGCTGTCGGTCTGGCTCAGGTTAAACTCTTTGTGAAACATGAACAAACACAGAACTTTCTTTTATTTTCCAGTTTGACAGCCAGTTATAACGGAAAAAGAACCTAAATAAACTACTT
>NC_041332.1:12256205-12278705 GCF_004354835.1 Perca flavescens | reverse complement strand
TCAAAGGTCTTTTCCCACACACTGATCCACACTGACACCCCCGTCACAGATCTTCCAAAACCGACCAGATAAAAAGATATTTCCTTGATGTATTCGAGAGTCCTTTGGAAATCATTTCTAGTTTTCCTTTTCCTTTACCTCCTTTAAACGTGACACCTTTTTCACTCACTTCACTCGGGCTTTGTCGGTTGATTCTCCTCCCTGTTCTGCTGTGCGTGAGAATACGAGAGGTAACGTTAGGATTACATTGTGGACATTTACTGTGTTATGTGTCTACAATTTTGCGATGTGTGGAATAGTATTCATTACAGAGGAAGGTATAAAATATCAGGGAGCTGTACATTGTCATTAGAGAAATATACTCCAATGTATTTCACATATTGATCACATTAGTGGGTACTCTTCAGCTCCATATCTCGGCAGAAAACCAAACTGTGTTGGGAAGTTTCCAACAGTTTAAGCATTTTATCCCTGTTTTTGAGCTAAAAACAATATATCAGGAGGGAATAACATATTTTCCTCATCAAAGTTATGTAGGAATTCAGGTATTAAACAATATATAGGGGTGTGCAATATGGATACAATCTTGTATTACGGTACATGTTATTTATATCACAATATTGGTATTTATCATGACATAGGATCCTGGAAACTCATTTGAGAAACTTTTTTTTAGATAAAATAACTAGGTGACAATAGGGGGGGGTACATGACATTGATTAAACAAAGCTGTAAATCTAATATTGCCATAAAGTAGTCCTGCTCATTGATTTGTAACCACATTTACCTAATAACGTTTAGCAATAATAAAGAAAGATTAACTACCATGGTATAAACGGTATAAATCTCTTCTTGTTTGACAGAGATGTTATTCTCTGTTTCCTGCTCAGGGACTACAGATGAAAATTAGCTCATAGCTAACTCTGGTACTGCTAAGGAGCTGTGCATTGTCCCTGTCAAGTAAATAAATAAATCATAATGCCCACCACAAAGAGTATAATATCAACTATTGATCATTTTTGTTTTCATTCTTATACTATTTATTTTGTTTTGTAACCAAATATATATAGAAATCTTTCAGTTTTAGATTGGGCGGGGTGTATATAAAGATCAGTACAAATACAGCGAAGTACAAACAAAATAAGCATTAAAAATTATGTGTAAAATACATACATTAAATAATACATTACACAAATTAATGGAACACAATGACTTACCATTAATCAACAGTCCTTTTAAGTAATTAAATATCTGCTCATTTAGTATTTTTACAGTCCTACGATAGTCTTAAAAGTCTTTAAAATTGTCCGAGTCCAAACCATGCATCAAAGGATATGAGATGCTATTGTGGTTTTGTATTCTGCACTTTAATGCTTTTTGTGTCCTAGGTTACCGAGAGTGGAGTAAACAGAGACTGTTGAGAAGGCTGTTGGAAGTAGAGAAGGTGAGAGAAAGCTGGAACTAACTAGTTGTCCATGTAAGCACATGCTGTGACAAAATCACAGACCGACTCCTCTCTTCCCCTATCAGAGGCTGGAGGACAGCAGAAGACCCACCCAGTCAGCAAAACCCAGCGGCCGATTGGATCAGGAGGCCATTCTGGGCTTCACCATGGCAACAGAGGCAGTGGTCTCTGTGGGAACGAGCACTGAGGAAGGGGAGGAGGTTTCTGATCTTAGAGAACACCTCGTCCAATTGGAGAAGGAGAAGGTGGAGTTTCAGGAGATGTTGTCGAGTAAAGAGTAAGTAAGCAGCGAGCTGAGACCCCTCAGTGTATCCATCTTTTCAAGGCATGATAAATGTTGATAATCTAAATTCATGATGCGCACAATAATAAAAGTGGAGCTGCACGTTAATCTTACATCAGTGACATTTGCTATTGGGATAAAGCTACTGAATTTTGTTCTTGAGACTGAATCTATGTTGTGTTTGTGTTTTCAGTGACAAATTGAGCCAGTTGAGGAAAGAAAGAGAAGAATTGGAGACCGAGACAGAACGATGGAAAGCTGAGCAGACAAAAGAACGGGACAAAGAAAGACAGCAGCATAAGTATGTTTTAATTGTGTTGTGTGCCATCAAATAGAAGGAGATCCGACTTTGGGTGTTTTTTTGTGTGAACATTGGGTTGTGACTGTGCTATCACCTATGGGCTAAAGGTAAAGTACAGTAGTAGACTGAGCTCCTTTTAACAATATGATTACATGATGCGTCATTTGACTCAACGTGCCATAATATGTATGCAACATCTCTATATCTCTGCTATAATGAGATTTTCCAAAGTTTAGCGTGTTTTCAAAATCAAAATGCGTTCTTATACAAGTATATATTCTTTGCATGTATGGTGGTATTTTAAAGAACTGTCACAGACTGCTGTTGGATTTGCATTTGAAACATTAATTTCATGGGAAAATCTACTTGTGCCCAACACACAGATCACAGCTGATGCCTCTGTCATATGGATGCTTTATAGTTACTTCAACAATGTCGCTGCAAACACAGTTGGCATCATCATAATAATCTGCTGGAGAATTGTCTGTATGCAAATGATGTCTAAAAATATAATAACCGGGCAAGAAAGAGAGATGACTGAAAGAGATGTCTGGTGTGTCTGATATGATCAAAACCGCTATGGCACCATAATATGTGCTTACTAACCATGATGCAATTGTATAAAGTCAAATCTGATCCTGTGTATGTGTGACAATAGGTTCCCTGTCAAAAACCTCTCAGAAATAACCTTTACATTTAGCTCAAAACCAAAGTCATAGGTGTAGAAATCCTCAGCTGACTATTAAATATTAGGGGGGGGGAGGACATCCACTATGGCTGCTAGTTGCGTTTTGTCACATGTTTATGTACGCACGTGTGTTTGTGTTTCTCAGACAGGAGTTAGACCAGTTGTGGGCGAGGATCCAAACTCTAGAAGACAAAGGTAAACCTGCAGAAGCTGAGCTCTCCTCTCTCTCTGCCACATCGCCTGAGCACACTCGGGCTGGAACAGGTCTGGACGAGGGAGAAGAGATGGACACTGGAGTTAAAGAAGAGAAGGGGGGTGAAGGAGATGAAGAACTGGGCACAGATGCAGAGAACAAAGAAAGGGAGAAGGCAACTTTGGTCATTCAGACATACTGGAGGGAGCACAGAAACAGGGTATGTAACATCTCAATTATGTAAAAAAAAAAAAAAGAGTTACTAATGTGTCAGAGAAAGCGTTTGTAAAAATGTCTTAACACTTCATCTGAGATTTCTTTTTCTATCTCCCTCACCCTGCATTCCATCTGAAGGACATTGTGATTTTGCAATCAGCATTAAGAGGTCATCTCCTCAGAGAGTCACAGCTCAAGAACCTGCTGAAAGACGCACAGAATAAGGTTACACACACACACACACACACACACACACACACACACACACACACACACACACACACACACACACACACACACACACACACACACACACACACACACACACACACACACACACACACACACACACACACACACTGTAAAGCAATAATCCTGTTACACTTCGTTGTGAATCTGAATCTTTCTTAAGGCCCTGACACACCAAGCGTCGGCCTAGTCCGTGCGGTGTGTCACCGTTGTCCTTTGTCAGCCTGTTTTGGTTGTCAGCGGTTGTCGGCTAAACAGCTGGATGTTCAGCTTGGAAACAAGAGTGAGGAAAACAAACCGACAGTGACAGGCACACCCTTACATTTTTCATCTCACCTGATCAATCCAATACACACAGAGCTTTCAAAACGGGTCAAAGATAAAGTTTGCATGTTCCTCCTAAAAACACACAGGTTCGAACTATTGGAATAACTATTTTTGCATAGGTAATTTCCATAAGATGGCAAACGCAGCCTACAACGAGATATACAGAACTACTTGTTTAGGCATTTTTATTCCAACATAACATGTCTTTTAAAAGATCTCAAACGGGCCTTAACCCCACGGAGAGCACCGAAACCGAGCCACTGCATAACGTTATGCGCTTGCTGAAAGTCTATCATTAAGCATCTAATAGTTTCCTCTTGACCCTAGACTAACAATATTACAAACAAACTAAAATAGTAGGCAGAAGGGGTCGGGGCTATGCTACATTTGGAACACGACAATCATTGTTTTTTTTGTCAACACCCCTATTTGTCAACAATGTTGAGAATTGGTAAGAGAAGTCAAGTCAAATCAGTTTATATAGCCTATTATTGCAAATTCTGTGATTCTCTCCCTCTGTCTCACCACATTCCATATATGTGTTTCTGTTTCCCCCACTGAACATCCCTTGCCCAACCTTAACACCTGTTTATTCTCTTTTTTTGCTCCGCATCGGCCTCTTCCTCATCTCTTCTTTTCAGGCTGCAGAAGCAACAAACCGCAGTGATGTTGCATCCTCTGTTGAAGAAGAGCTAGATGTGGTTGCCTTGACGACACTACAGTCTGCATTCAGGGGACACCTGGCTCGCTGTAGTCACGCAATTGAGAGGTGATCACGTTTACACAGAAACATGTTGAAAAGACAGTCAAACATAGTCAAAACATAGAGTGCATTTTGCAGCTTTATGTGTGTGTGTGTGTGTTTGTGCATTAGCTCAGGGCTCTCTGTGCCTTCTCTAATGGGAGACAGAGTGCCCACACTGGAACCAAGAAGAGCTCGCTCAACACACACACCTAGCAGAACAGGTAAGGTTCACATATACTTTTATTGTGATCAATTCTTTATATGAACAAACGCACAGAACAAAACAAAAACAACGGATTCAGACTAACCATATGGTATGAAGCATTGCCCACAAAGAAACTTAAAGTGTCCATAAAATCAAAATCAATGACACATACTTTTTCAAACATCCAAACACATAAATGATCACAGACGTGTAATTGGCTAATGATGAGACGTAGAAAGTTATGTAACTTTGACCGGTAAAAAGTTGCGTCGATACAACCACTCAAGGGTGTCAGTCAGTGTTCAGGCTTGATGTTTGTTGGGTATGCAACACCATGGCACCGCCCTGCTCTCAATAATCACTCATCATGCTTACCCTGACACCTTAATAAGCCGTGATGGATCTTAATGGCACACTGATCTAATTCCTGGGTGCCTGTCTCCTGTGCACCAGACAGAGCTTTTACAGCCTCCCTGTGCGAGACTGACGAGGACACTCAGCAGCGCTGTGGACCAGTAATGTCGTTACCCCACATGACCCCTAAGAATCTAAGAATGTCACTGTTCAAGATCCCTGTCCTAAGAGTCTGCCTTACATATATGACCCTGTTAGGCCGGCTACACATTGGCTGCGTCGCGTTAGCGTATCAGCTACGTGGCGTGTCCGTTTTTATTTTGGCTCCCATGTTAACAGGTTAGAGCTGTCTCACGCGACACGCAAGCGTGTTTGAAGCGTTTCCAGGCAAAATAGAATAGGAAAAGATGTGTATGTGTCATTTTGACACAAATACAAATTCATAAATGACATGTTGATGTTTGAATGTCTCTAGTTTTTGACATAAATGCAGATATAAATTACAATTTTCAACGAAATATTCTGTAGCCGATTTTGCCGTCAATACTGCCAACGTTGTCTTTGCTGTAATCAAATCAGTATATATTTATGTTTAACATGAAGTATACTGCTGCTTGAGTGCAGTAAATCAATGGGAAACATACATGTGTACAGACAAGGCAGCAGCGCCGCGTCAGACACGTTTCTGGAGTGTAAAGACAGAAAAATCCACGCAGCCGCCACGCAACAGAAACGCCACGCCACGCAGCCAGTGTGTAGCCGGCCTTAGACTCCACCAGCTTTCCCCCATCAGTTTCCCCTCCATCTCCCTGACTTTCTTATAGGTTGACAGCAGATGGGTGCATAGAGCAGAGCAGCAATGTCAGCGTCCACCCCCCCCCCCCTATTTATTCAGGCTTTTTGCTAGAAGACATAGGGTATGTGGAATGTAAATAAGGAAAACTTGGCAAGGTGCATATATTTAAATGCATCCTGTTAAAAGTACCCTAGCTGCATCTTCTTTCTATATATGTTCGAGGATGTGTATGAATTGCATTGTATGTGTTGTTTTATTACAAAGGTGCTGCATCCCCCCATGAAGATGATGAAAAGCACGGCGAGGAAGAAGACCCTTGGCTTGTCTCTAGCACTCACTCCTCCAGAATAATCCCCACAGCAGGTTAGAAAGAGGGGGCATGTCCTTTTTGTATTTTGACTGTTGATAGCATCAAGATCTTTGGTACCGTATGTGTATACGATTTGACACTTGATTTTTGATGTAATAAAATGTTTGCTGGAGAGACAAATGCTGAAAGGAGAACCAACTCTTTATAAAATCATAAATATTCATGTTAAAAACTACTTAAGATTATATTGATTTCCCCTCCTATCATGTGTTCATGCTTTTTTTTTTTTTTTTAAAGCTGTTTAGGTCAAAAGCAATTCTTTTGATGTTCAGTTGATTAAGCACCGTTATACCTGTGTATCTCCTGCAGACCGAACAGAGCTTCGTTGTACAGCTGAGTCCGGCGGAGCCGCTGCAGTTGATTCTGACGATTCGGATGACATCATCGTATCTCCATCACGTCCTCTGAAAGGCAGAGAAGTCTTAATCTTATAGACCTTCTGGGTTGTGTGTGTATGTGTGAAAGGGAGAGAGAGAGAGAGAGTAAGAGTGTGTGCAGGAAGAATTTCTGCCTGTGTTTCTACTCCGAGCCTGTACTGTATGGCAGAGACTTGCACAGTCATACCGTTCCAAATCTTTATGGTTTGAGATCTAACTCAACCTGCAAATGATAGCTGGGATATTACAATGTTAGTCAGGATAACATTAAACATACATATTTGCTGTCTGCAAAGCAATTCTTTCTCTACAGTAATAACCAGAATATTCTGGGAAGTTGGGTGCAGGTTTATGACATGACATGAAGTTAAGAGGCACATAAACCTCTCACTTTTAATTATGATCTTATAAGGATACTGGCAAAATACAGTATGTTGATGTATCCCAGTGTTGACATGAGGCTATAGGATATTCTCTTTGAGTGAAGGAGAAAGCCCCGACCATGAACATAAATTGGACATCCCCTTTGATTTTTGCAGTTTATCGTTTGAGCCAAATAGCCCTTTTCAATCAGTCTTACGTATTCTCAATAGTTGTTTTGTCTGCCGACGTGCCTACATGGTTATTCAAATACAAATTACAATAGTAAACCATTTCTGTTAACCTCACTGGTCCAAGTAAGCCAGATCACTGTAAATACCTCTGGATTTCACAGGCTTAAAAAAAAAAGTCATTTCAACAAAATACATTTTGATATGCCTGTTTGTAACACACAACCGTTTTCACACTAATCTATCATGTGCGCATAATACATTACGGCTGATTCTGAGGTATGATTGAGGGATGATTCCCAACTGATGCACTAAGTCAAACTGTGAATAAATTATAGATCAGTCTGCTGCAATACTAAACACATAGTCCGTACAGTGGAGGATACACAGGGAGTGTATATCAATAGTATGCCAATAATGTTTGTGCTCTGAAATAGACGAATGATAACATATAGTAAAGTCAACAGAGAGAATGGATGAGTGCAGTTTTCCCCACGTGTGTAACTTAATTTCTGAGACATTCAATAAAATGCTGTTTTATAATGAAACCTCTCATGTCTGATGTAGTTCTTTTTGGAAAGCAGTGGTGGAAAGTATCACAGTACATTTACTCAAGTACTGTACATAAGTACTCCTTTATTTTCCATGATTAATTTTTTTTATATTTTATGATTTTACACCAACACAGAAGGAAGATTAAAAAAAAATCCAACTATTCACAAAAAAGCAAAAAATATTAAAAAGTAAAAGTACGCATGTGGCAGAATGGCACCTGTCAGTGTTATATTATTAGATTAATATATAATATTATATATATATATACACACACACACACACACACACACACACACACACACACACACACACGTAAAAGTTCTGAATAAGCATCAGCATGAAAAACTAGTACCAACAGTACTCTTAATGCAGTATATTATTAGATTAATATATAATATTATATATATATATACACACACACACACACACACACACACACACACACACACACACGCACGTAAAAGTTCTGAATAAGCATCAGCATGAAAAACTAGTACCAACAGTACTCTTAATGCAGTACTCTTAATTTCATAATATTTATTATATTATTTGATTGTAATTATTGTTGATGCATATACAATAGATGAGTAAAAAATTACAATATTTGCTTTCAAAATGTAGTGGAGTAGTAGCATTAAATGGAAAAACTTAAGTAAAGTACAAATACCTCAAAATTATACTTCAGTAAAGTGAGTAGATAGATAGATAGATAGATAGATAGATAGATAGATAGATAGATAGATTTTTATTGATCCCAAAAAAAGGGAAATTCCAGTGTTGCAGCAGCAAAATATCAGACAAACAGCACACATACAGAATATAGGCTACCTGAAATAATAGGATAGAATATACATGAAATAATAATAGGAGAGAATATAAGAACAAATAATTTAAAATATACAAGTTGGGAAATAAAAATGTACATCTGTTTAACTAGTATTGATGAGTACAGAGTAAATTACCACCAGTCTTTCGTCACCGCTGCTTGAAAGTAAAGCTCCAATTACTGTAACCTGCACCACCGTCATTTCAACGTTTGGGGGCGACCTCTTTGCGCATTTGCACCCTGTCCCTCGCGCACACACACATACACACATACACACACTCTCTCTCTCTCTCTCTCTCTCTCTCTCTCTCTCTCTCTCGCAGAGCTGGAGCTGCCGCAAAGCCCCGTCCTCCAGGGCTTTTTAAACACCGTGTTTGCTTCACGCTCCAACAATTTCGTCCAGTTGAAGAGCGGCAGCGCTATATGCACTGAACCGACGGTCATCGTGGGAACAGCGCCGACGAGCACAAACCGTTATGGTTTAAGAAAGAAAACGACGGCATAAAAATAAATAAATAAGGGAAGATACTGTATTGCGGGTCAACGAGTTTAACCTCTAATCTGCCGTGGCATTGTTGTTCTCGGGGAAGGCAGTCACAACAGGAGGGGGTCTCGGTGAAATGAGAGCGGACCCGGTCGGTGACCGTTATTCCGTTGTTTTCAATGTGGTTGGCGTTGCAGCCGACTCGGTCGTTGCAGCTAGCTCGGTACGGCCGCGTTGATGCAGCAGCTCACGGCTGTGGTGTTCAAATCCACCACCGGATCTGGGAAGACAATAGGTGAAATATACGCCGGCCTGGACTCCCAAGACTACACCAAACGAGAGTCTGCATCCGCTTTGGCTTCGCTAGCGATAGGTAAGTTTTTTTTTTTTAAACACGGTTCCTATTCCCCGTCACACAGAGCGAATTCTTGCCGTTTCTCCTCCTCGTTGCCTTGACGACTCCGTGAGACTGTCACTGCGGTAGTTTTAACGGACAAAGCAGGATAAAGCTAGCTAATCCGGTTTCTTTCCCTAACAATGTATTTACTCAACGTGTAAGAACAAATAAGGCTTGCGGCTTGAATGTGTGAGGACACCCTCGACAGATTTGGTAGTGTCATGATAGTGTTAAGTCAGTATAATAGAAAGAGTCGTGCTGGGTTTGATATAACGGCCATTTCACCGTCCACAACACATTTATCTCACGAAGCCTGTGTGTTTTGCCGTATGGGCGTAAATTGGGTGATGCGAGGTAGCTGTCAGCCATGCTGTTGTCATGCTATAATTCATGTACAGTATGTCCCGATACAGTATGACCTCATAGGTTAAATGTTTGCTCACAATGGGTTTTAAAATAGCATTTTAGCACAAATATCATATAATGATAATAATAATAATGCATTTAATGGTTTGTTGATTATGTTTGTGTATATATTTGTGATAATGACATGCTGGCACTAATATTCTCCACAGTTATGATCCAGGCACATTACATTATGCTAACTACATATTACTATGCTGTAACCCACAATACACCTGGAGCTGGCTAAAGAACAAACCTATTAATGGCAAAGTAATCATATTGATCCAAGTCTTTATGAAGGACTTCCAGTTTCACAGAATTTCAAAGAAAACTGAAATGACTTAATATGTCATATTGCAGTGTTTTAGCCATTTAACCACACACAAAGGAGCATGCGCTTGTGTGTTTTGCAACTGAAATCTCTTCAAATGATGCAAAACAATAAACAAAATACTATGTGATGTACTATGTGTACTATGTGACTAATGTGCCCTTATAATGTCAGTAATGTAATCAGTAATTACTCCAGTTAATGGAAGCAGGTTTTGATGTTTTGGTGGTAAACATTATTAGCAGCAAGGACTGTGGATACTGAACCTTTATCTTACTAAATATGTTAGATGAAATTACATCAACTAGCTGTTTTTCTAGCTCTATCTGACATGAAAGGTGGTGTGAAAAATAGTGCATGAAGTCATTTCTGTGCCCTGTTAACACACAGCGGTCATGAATTTCTCTACAGTGTCCGTGTGAGGAATCGGTTTAGAAAGTGAAGTGACAGCGGGCAGGTAGCTGGATCAGGATGGCGGCCGTAGTGAACTACTCCCCGCCTTGGTGGGTAAATCTGCTCCACCGGTTGCCTCATTTCAACATTGAATTCCAGCTTGTGAGCAGTGACTTCAGACCGGAGGACTCTGAGTACCAGAAGGTAAGACAAGTACGGGGGAATAATTACCTCCCACTCAGAATGCATCATCACCTTCATCGTGCAGCATTTCACAGCAGAGTGGCCAAGTGGTGACAGAGGCTGTCCTGCAACCTCAGAGTTGTGGGTTCCCTCCCTGCATCGATCAATGCTGTGTGTGTGTGTGTGTGTGTGTGTGTGTGTGTGTGTGTGTGTGTGTGTGTGTGTGTGTGTGTGTGAGAGAGAGAGTAATGTCCTTGAATCAAGACACTGATCCCCTACCTGCTCCATCTTTGTTATAGATAAATGTAGTGCAGAATTTATTAGTTGATTTATCGATAGTCAGGTGGTTCACAACCTTGGGGTCGGGACACATAATGGTTGCAATATAAGTGTGAAGAAGATAGGAAAGAAAAAGGAACAGCATTTGAACCACAGTATACTTTTTTTTTCATTCTTTCATCCGAGACTTACCTCTTCAGGACTCAAAATGACTAATGTTAAAATGACATTTTTTATGAACTGCTTGCAACTCCTACAAATGATCCTATACAATCTGATGAGGGGTAGCGAGCAGGCATTGCTTTGCTTGGCTCTCGTGACGTCACAATACAAAAGTGTGGACACTAAATTGTCAATATGCAGAAAATGATCGTGATGATAACAAGTTTGGTAATCGATTAAGACGTTTAAGTAATTCATAATGCCCAATGCAAAATATTTTCTGTTTCCAGTTTCTTCTGCTTGCATATCATTGTGAATTTAACCCATATGGGCTTTGGACTGTTGGTTGAACAAAACAAGCAATTCAAAGACATGATGGACATTTTCACTATTTCCTGACATTTTATTGGATTAATGATTAATCAGTTGAAAGAAAAAATGATTAGGAACCAAAAGCAATCATTAGAAGTAGTTAAAAGCATCAAACTAATTGCAGTCGTTCTGTGATAAAACACTGACTGAGCCTGCAGCGCTGCCTTAGAGAGCAGCTCTATCTCAGAGAGGGGCTTTTTTGGCCCAGTTTTGCTGCATTTCATTTGAATCCTCAAACAAGTTGACTTCCAGGTCTCTGCACCAGAAAACACAGCCCTGCAGACCCACACGAAGGCGAAACACATCGTTTAGAATCCCACATTTCATGGGCTGCAGTCACCCCTCAATGTAGTTTGCTGACATGTACGGGGAGAGGAGGGAGGGCGTGCAAGTTCAAGAGCTGAGCGTGGGAAGGCACCCACGGCCATGAACAAGGGAGGGAGATGGGAACTGGAGAGAGAAGCAGGGAGAGAGGAGGAGTGTGAAAGATATAAAGAGACTGATTGGAGGCGAGATGAGAGAGAGAGAAGGCTAGATGAGCCATGGGAGGTGCTTCTAAATTGCCAAATAGCCACTTCCTGCGAGCTATTCAATGTTTCACTAAGGGCCTTTGTGAGACTGTGTGTCAATGTGTGCAACCACTGGAATTTTAAGGACCCCCTTTTTGGACTAATTACATCCTGACATATTTTAACAGACGGGGCTGTTTCTATGTCACTGAGCACCCTGCACTATGATCATATGTTTGTTTTTTACGTTATTTGTAGCAGTTGTGCATATATGTTGTATGTATACATGCCACGTACAGTATGTTCACTTTCTGTGTCAGTGCGTATTTAGCACTTTGTTTTGTTTGTCGAGGTGAGGTCACAGATCTCCCTCGGGTTATGTGTGTGTGTGTGTGTGTGTGTGTGTGTGTGTGTGTGTGTGTGTGTGTGTGTGTGTGTGTGTGTGTGTGTGTGTGTGTGTGAATATAGGGGTTCTATTCAGGGTGAAATCATTAATTTAATTCTGGCTAGACGGGGGGAGGGAGGGATAGAGGGTGAGAAGAACAAGAAGAAGGAGGTTGAATTGGATTGGGGGAGGGGTGGAGGGAAAGTGGGGAATAGAGAGTGGGAAGGGGAGGGCTGTAGTCTGTTGTGAAAGAATGCTCTCTTTCTTTCTTTCTTTCACTCTTTCACTGAAGCCCGTCTTTAGGTTGGCTCAGTATATCTGTCTCAAAGGCTTTCATGCATCCACTCATCCAGCTGAGAAACACACACACACACACACACACACACACACACACACGGTGTCCTTCAGTGCACTGAGTCCGTCATCACAACAGTCACACACTCCCACACAATAGAGAGAGATTCTTCTGTGTAGTGTTTTTCTTTCTGATGTGATTTTGCACAGCTTCATTTGTATTCAGCTCTTGAGCTCCGAAGCTGCTCAAAACTTTCTTCTCACACAATGTCACTCACTCACTCACTCACTCACTCACTCATTTTATGTAGAAGTTTTTTTGTAAAACAAACAAAAAACCGTTTAGGTTTTATTCACAAGAGCAGTTGGTCTCTGATGACTTTGACTTTATTTGGGATGCTGACTTCATCTCTTTTTGCAAGAAAACAGTTTTCTTATTTTCCTGAGGAGCTGAAATAGGAGCTCTTATCCTGAGGTTCTGCAAGAAATTGGAATAGCTTGTGTGTGTGTGTGTGTGTGTGTGTGTGTGTGTGTGTGTGTGTGTGTGTGTGTGTGTGTGTGTGTGTGTGTGTGTGTGTGTGTGTGTGCATATGTCCTTCTGTTTGTATTCTAGTAGAATCGCAGAGTCAGCTACCAGCCACAGTAAAGCAGCTGCAGAACATTACAGAGGAATCATGTGACCAGTAATAACATATATTCCCAGCTGTGGAAAGTAAGTCTGTAATTGGTATTTTGAAAAGTATGCTACAGTTTGCACAGTGGAAGACATTGTCTCACAGCATTTTTTAAAGGATCAAAGTGCATCAGTATCAAAAGGTGCTACTCTTGAATCTTTTTTGTGTGTTTAAAATTAGAAATATGCTTCGCTGGTTATCTAAGGCCTTTGTCTGAATACAGATTTAGCAGTTAGTGTTTTGGTTGCTCGTTGACCCAGTACAGTAAACAGGTGAATATTAGCGGAATGTACTTGAGGTCAGTCAGCGCCTCAGGAAAGAAGTTGAGAGGATAGTTGGCTAGGCTTGACTACAGAGTAACACACAGGCAGGAAGAATGCAAGGACAACTCACTGAGGTGGAAGTGATTGATCCTGTCAGCTCAAACACACAACACGCATTTACAGGCGTGCACGCACACACACTTAAATGGACAGATTGAAAGTAGATCACTGTGCCTGGGCGTTAAAACATTTAGCCCCTCCTCCAGCCTGCAAGCTGACCTCCAGTAGTACACACACACACACACACACACACACACACACACACACACGCACACGCACAACCAAGGTCACCATGCTTATTAGTAGCTAATTGATCCAAGCTTAATCTGCTCTGATGGTTTGTCAGCCTGACAGTTAATCTAGCGGCCATCATACACAGTGGTAGCACAGTGAAGTGGCTGCACAGACCAGGACCTTAGTCAGATTTTAAGTTTAACATTAAGCCCATACACCAGACATCAACAGTGCTGGATCATCTGGTGTTGCTTTTATATGCACACTTGTACAGACTTGATTAGTTGATGGGCAATTTTGAGTGCCAGACCTTCAGTGGTCACAGCTTCTCAAATTAAGTAAATTTGTGTTTGATTCAGGCAAAGAAGAAGCGATCACTACGGGCTTTGTGTAATTGTAATGGGCATTTACTAGAATAGCTAGAAAAAAAGGTTTTCAATAAAAAAAAAATTGCCGATTTTAATTTATTATAGCTGAAGGTCACATTGTTTTTGTTTTATTCGACCAAGAATGTAAACCCCAAAGATAATAAGTTAATATATGACTAAAAAGTGCTTTATAAATGACTAAAATTATTAATTGATTATCAAAATAGTTGCCAGACTAATTGATTCAGCTCTACAGTTCTATACTCTACTACTTCATTAATGCAAATAATATGGTTTCTTTATCGTACCCTCTATATATCACTGTATCCATCATTTCATTATCACTTTTAGCATGATTTATGATAAATAGATGCCATGAAAACATCCATGGTTATATAGCGTGAGGTTTCATTCTCACTCTGCAAAGCTTAATGCGTTGTACTCTCTATGGTATTAAGCCCTAACGTTTATTTTAAAGATACAACAGGTCAAACAATGCATTAGAGGAGACCAGTGCGCCTTGACTCTAGCACTAAGCCTATAGATAATAACATGGGATAATACCAGAGACCAGGAATCTACAGAGCTTATCTCCCCCTCCTCTCCCCTCAGGATCCTCTCCTTCCATCCTCCACTCATCTTCTTTAACCTGTTGGAGAAAAGCAGTCTGTGAAAAAACAATCAACCGATTTCCTCTCACTCAGCCCGGGCTTTACCAACTGCTTTCCCATGAGAAAATAATAATGTGATAATGACAGAAACAGAATTGATAAAAGCAGGCTTTTCCTTATGGTTTATTGTGCATCACTTAATACTATTTAAACTAAGATTGTCTCCACCACCTGTTTAGTGTGAATATTTAAAGTGAATGTCAATGCTTGTAATGTATCCTAGCTGTAGGGCCTGGAGTTAGAGACCTCACACAATAGAAGTACTTTGATGCCTCAGCAGGGACAGCGAGTTGTGGTTTGGACTGCTGTTGGAAGATTAGCCCTCTCCTCTCCCCTCAGATGTCACATTACACCACTGCAGATCACATCCAAGTATATCATATTGTATCCTTTCTACTGTATTGTCCTAGTGACCCACTAGCCTGGCTGGATTGGCTGTAGCCCTCCAGATTTGATGCAGTGCCCTTTTGCTGGCCTGGTTATACATCTGCCACAGTCCACACTTTACTTGGAAATGCTGACCGTATTAGGCTGCATTGTTTCTCAGGGTGAAAAGAGATTTGTTCCTTCGAAGACAAGCTGGTGACAGCATAACAGCTGACTCTAGTGTGACTCGTTAGTCTAAGCAGTTATTGCTGTGATGTTTATGAAATTCAGGAATTTCCTAGGGGAAAACACAGCATGCCAAATCAGGCTACAGATATAAGAAACCACCTTTGACATAAGCAACAGATCACAGTTTGCATAAAAAAATAAATTATTTTTAATGGGGATATCAGTGTGTTTAGCCGTGCAGCATAATGGGTCAGTTGGTTGGTTGGTCCACCACTTTGGTCTACCATATCTCAACAATTATTGGATGGATTGCTAGGACATTTTGTACGGATATTCAAGGTTAGCCAGAGGATGAATTGTTATGACTTTGGTGATCTCTTTTCTTTTTCATCAGGTCATATAGTGCTGATATGATGATGACCTGAAAGGGTTTATGACCAAATACCTGCACAGTTAATGACATTTCCCGTCAGCTTTAGCTGTACTTTGTGTTTAGTGCTAATTAGCAAAACATACCTGCAAAACCTCACCATGTTAGCATTGTCATGTGTCAGCGAGCATGGCTGTAGACATTTAGTGTTGTTTAAGGAACATGCCGACTTATTGGGACTTTAGCTTATTCACAGTAACCCCCAGAGTTAGACAAGTCGATACATACCCTTCTCATCTCTGTGAGTGCTGTAACTCTGTCTGACGCCCCCAGCGCTAGCTAAGCCTAGCACAGATCCTGGAGGGAACCGGTTCCAACTAGCCTACTGCTCCGAATAAGTGACAAAATAACGCCAACATGTTCCTGTTTACATGTTGTGATTTGTATAGTCACAGGGTGTACAAATAACAAGGTCACTATGCTTTTACTAGTAATTGTTGACTCTATTACTCCAACGCTGAGCGAACTCCAGGCGAACTCTCTGCTCCTCACCACAGGGCTTCAGGTGCTGCTAGCAAATCACTCCGCCCAAGTAGCAGAAGTAGTGCTTCGCCTTTCTGAGAATATAGTTCCCAGTTTGCATACGGTTAGAAGATGGCTGTGTCTCATGTGACCTTGTTATTTGTACACACTGTGACTATACAAATCACAACATGTAAATAGGAACATATTGGCGTTATTTTGTCACTTATTCGGAGCAGTAGGCTAGTTGGAACCGGTTACCTCCAGGATCTGTGCTAGGCTTAGCTAGCGCTGGGGGCTTCAGTCAGAGACAACACGCACAGAGATGAGAAGGGTATGTATGGACTTGTCTAACTCTGGGGGATACTGTGAATAAGTCCCAATAAGTCGCCGTGTTCCTTTAACCCAGAAACAGGTTTTGGCTTGTGACCCCTCAAAATGAAAGTCTTCTTACAACCCTGGTTCATCAACGGTTGCAAATGTCTAATGATTGTGACCAGTTCAAGTTCAGTTTTTCTTTTCCTCTTGTTTCTTTAATACTTTTTCGAGGCCTGAGAAGGTTAAAATGATCCAGCAATTCACAAGAAAGAAATGCAGCGATCAGAGGAAAGTCAGAAAAACGACCCCTCAGATAGATCTACACACATCTTTATACTTTTGGGGGTCCTGACTTCTAAGTTGGGACTGCGCCAGGATATTAAGCTTTACTTTGCCAAGATTGCATCTCTGATATAGGTTTATTTTAGGAAACATTATATTTAATGCATTTTT
Organism: Perca flavescens; assembly: GCF_004354835.1. NCBI lineage: Eukaryota > Metazoa > Chordata > Actinopteri > Perciformes > Percidae > Perca > Perca flavescens. Next base: position 12,261,522 of record NC_041332.1, on the reverse strand, counting down.
GAATATGATGTAAATGTTGGCACATATACACTCGTCCAATATACACGCATATTTACAGTAGAGTTGCATAAATTGCCGCAGGGTGAGGAAATTGCTGGCTGGCAGTGAGGAAAAATCAGGTCAGCACAAAAAAACAGTAGTTAAGAAGCCTGGTAAGCCGGGAAGTCTGTGAGGATGTTAGAGGTGGACACAAAACACAATTCCACAATTCACAATTCCTTTGTCTACTGTGAGTAGTCTAGCAGGTGGACATTTTGGTTTTCCAGAAACGTGCCTTTGTCTCTCCATGGTCCTGCAGTACAAAGACTTTTCCAGACACTCCCAGCTGGTAAATAACTTGCTGTGTGTGTGTGTGTGTGTGTGTGTGTGTGTGTGTGTGTGTGTGTGTGTGTGTGTGTGTGTGTGTGTGTGTGTGTGTGTGTGTGTATGTCTGTGTGTGTGTGTGATATAAAAAGATTTGATCAGTCTTTACCTATGTCTCCCCTTTTTTGTGTTCAGTGCAGTCATCTTCTTTCACATCTCTTTTTTCTGTCTCTCCAGCCTTTTTCTCTGTTCCAAATTTACCCCCACCTCTCCTCTCACTTCTCCTTCTGTCTGCCCCCACCACCCCTTCCCTTCTTTTACACTTCAAAGCTTTTGGAGGGTGTGTGATCTGTGTGGTGGGTCTCTAGCGCACACAGCTCCCCAACTGCATCGCTTCCGCTCACTCCATGGAGGTGTGCGTGTTTGATGGTGTGCAAATGTGTTTTTCATGGTTTCCATCAAACACCTATTTAACAGCCACTATTTTCTGGCCTCAAATAGCTGGAGAGAGGAACACAATTTGTCTATCTGTGCGTGTCTGTCCGCACTGGAAAAACGATCTCATGTGGTCGGTCTTTGTATCTGGTTTCTGCTCATATCAGCTAATTTGCTTCCTGTATATCTGAGCCACTTCCTAAACTGTCCTGTGATAAGGACTGAATGAATCAAGCTCAAAGTTCGACAGAAAAAGTACAACATAAACTGTATATTACGACGTCATAAATTGTTTGTTGCCACTTATTTATTTATTTTTTTTCTTCTTTTCTCATTCCCTCTTCTCTCCAGTCCATTTTGCTGCTTGGGGCTGTGGCGTTGCTGTGTTTGGGCCTGGACCTCCTCTTCCTCCTCTTCTACTCATTCTGGCTTTGCTGCCGGCGACGCAAGAGTGACGACTCCTCGCACTCCCACACGCACTCCCATCAGCCCAGCGCCGACTGCTGCTGCACCGCCTGGTGCGTCATCATCGCCACGCTCGTCTGCAGGTGAGAGGCTACACCATTACAGTAACACACCATCTGTACTGTCATAATAAAAATGTGTTTTTAAAGGTGTTCAACTGCTGCAACTATATGATTTGTTTTCATAACATTGCTTGATTGAGAAAAAGGTTGATACGTTTAATCATTCAAAGAAATTGACCTGTAGCCTCAAGTGGGGTTTCTAACCTTTCTCTGGATTGATAGGGGAGGATTCGCACCGATTTGCTGGCTCGGTGTAATACAGCCTTAACTAAACTAAGGCCACGTCCACACGTACCAAAACGACCCTGGCATCGTTCCAAGAAAAATAGCGTCCAAATGGATCCATTTGTAAATGACTCAACACGCTACTTCATATGCCAGACCTATAGAAACTTCAGAAATTCAGAAATGCTACAGAAATTCCCCAAAAACGGAGAAGAAGAGGCGGAGCATGCTTGCGCTGTAAACAAACAGACAGTAGAAGAAGAAACCAAAACACAACCTAGCTAGCTATATGCTACCTTCGATGCTACAGTGCAGTGTGGTTGTGGGCATTAGGACAGATGCATGTTTATGTAGGCGTTGTTGTTGTTGTTGTTGTTGTTGTTGTTGTTGTTGTTGTTGTGGGACGTCGTCGAGGGGGAGGAGGTCGAAGGCTAGAGGTTGAGGGGTGTGGCGATGACATCATCGATACGATACTGCCGTCCAAACGAAGCCGCGAGGGTGGTGTTTTTTGAATTTTTTCACCCTGGGACCAGGTTTCAAAAAAGGCCGTCTCCGGCAGTGCGTTTACAGGGTTCGTTTGGACGATCGGCCAAAATGAAGCAAAACGTGTGCGTTTGCACCAAAGAGCGTCTCCGTGTGGATGGCCTCCAAAACTACTACTGCACAAGACAGACACTATGTTTGAGTCACATGGTTACCCATTTCCTTGCATTAATAGTTATGTTTCCTTCCACCTACCGCTGATGTGCTCTTCTGTGAGTTTTGGGAAGAATAATGGATACTAAACAGAAGTCCCCAGTAGAGGTGCAAGATATATCGACTCAATATTGTTATCGCAATATATTGAAAGTGTCGCAATAAGTATGCAATAATTTGAGCGCTGTGTCCCGTCCGTTGGCTGCGTGGCTTAGTTGTGTTCAATTTAGAGCCCGCTTGAAACGCTATAATGATCCTGTTTCATTGGCCAGTAACCGTGACACTTGCACATGTTAGTGCACGTCAGCGCACAGGGGCCAATACGTGACAAACCCTATGGAGCGTACCACGTGTGTGCATGTTTTGACAGAGTGACCGTGTAAGTGAAGAAATAGATAGAGACAACAAAACGGAACGAATCAGAGAAGAGAAAGAAAAGTTGTGTCCTGTTCTCTTTATTTATTTTATACTGTACAACCAGTAAAACATGTCCTGTTCTGTAGACGTGGTCCTTATTTATTTATTTATTCATGTTGGACCAGTCCAATATGACCGTCAGTTGAAATAAACCTTGTGTTGTGAGAAATTTAATTTGTTATGAATCTATTTTGATGCGTTTTCCCGTAACTTTTGTAATTTTAAATGTTTAAAAAATATCGAAATTAATATCGGTATTGCAATATTCATAATCGATATCATATATCACATTTTGTCAATATCGTGCAACCCTAGTCCCCAGTCTGAGGAAACTGTGTAAACATTTTCAAATGGTGTGATAATGTCAAAAATGTATTGCCATCGAGCAGAAAACACGACTGCTTTTCTGACTTCTTCCTAAAGCCAACATTTTGGTGATACAAGGTTTTCACTAGACGGCATTCATATGTACTCTACATAAATACTGTAAATCTACCTACATTGCACCAGTCAAGTCGACTTAGTCTTCTTCAAGCAAGAAAGCCCATGTGGTGTTACCAGGCAGGTAGTTACACTACTTTGTGTTTATCTGACTCTGAAAGTTGTGTACACTGTGAGATCTTTGACCCAATCGAGCCAGCAGCAGGCTAGAGACTATTTTGACCAGCAGTACTGGGCTGTGTGGACTCTGCTCTTCTTTGCACACACAGACATACAAACTATTCCTCTTTTATTTACTCACTCATCACTCCCCCCCCACCTCTTCAGACATGTTCTCCCTCTCTTCCCCTTTTCTTCATCTCTTTTAGTCTCCCTCCGATATTTATTATTTCTTTCTGATCGTCCTTCTCCCTGGCCTAGAAAGGTTGCCATGGAGACAGAAGCAGATTTGATGCAGAGACGAGAAATGAATTATACAGTCAGGGGGAGCTATGTCTGTGTGTGCTTGTGTGTGTGTGTGTGTGTGTGTGTGTGTGTGTGTGTGTTGGCGTGACTCAGTACTGAAGAGTGTTTTTGCAGCTCTTAATATTTTATGATTAGCTAAAATTTGTTATTGAATATTTGATATGAATCTGAGTGTGTGTGTGTGTGTGTGTGTGTGTGTGTGTGTGTGTGTGTGTGTGTGTGTGTGTGTGTGTTTGTGTATGCGTGGCTGTGCGGGGCTGTGCGGTTGTACTCATGAGATTCTTTGTCCAAAATTTAATATGACATCATACTTTATTTTTGGCACAACACCGACCACATGTAGACTTCCTCCATTTGTGTGCAGGTGCTGTGTGTTTGGTTTGGATAAAAGAAGCTGTATTGTGTTGTTTACTTTTGTGCTACATATATATAGTGCTGAAAGGATCAGTTGATTAACGGATTAGTCGATCAACAGAAAATAAATCAAAAGTTTTGATTATCAAACACTCTTTTAAGTCAATTATTAAGAAAAAGATCTTTCCATTTTCTCAAAAATAAATTTAATTTCTGTGAGTTTCAGATAGTTGGCCACAATCTAGTAATTCTAAGATGTTGTAGGCTGTGGGAACTTATGTTTTTCTCTTTTTTTCCTGACATTTTATAGGCAGAATGATTCCTTTATTAGTCTAAAAAATTATCAAGAGATTACTAAATGACAAAAATAATTCAGGGATACGTCTTTTTTGTCTCTCCCAACGCTGTTTCCTGTATGTCAACTCAGAGTATCTGCCATACCAAGTACACATGCGATACCAGTGCTCACTTTCCCCCAGATTTAAATACGATTTATCACACTGCTCGGAGCTCGTTCATTTTTTATGTAAGGTGACAGGAGACCAGGGATGCTGTTGCAATCAGAACTGAAACTGCAGCTGGCTGTGACTGAACAAATGTAACTGACACTGAGACTTCTATTAAACTATTTAAAGTTATCATTCCTAAAATTTCAGTTCTGGTTGATTTGGCAACACCCATGGTTGCTGTTGGTTCAAGTACGGAATTTGAATCCAGCACGGGAATGGCGGACATCCCCAGTAATGATCAAAGCTACTAAATAGAGAGGTTATTACAGAATGTAACTATGTTCATTAATTGCTGAATAAATGCCAACAATACTTAATATCAAAAAATGGTGTTTGATCATAAACATATTAAGGATTCTTTGTATGTGGATCGGTTAAGGAATGGCTGATACCCAACGTGCTAATTAAAGCTATAGTGCGTAGTTTCAGTCACCACCATGAGGAATTCTAAGTAATGACAACAACACTGTTGGCGCATCCACATGATACAAGCCTTCCATGACCGCGTCCCCCACCCCTCCTCCACACAGTTGGTAGTAGCCAAGGACGACACAGAGGATTAAAAAAACACGATGGACTCTTCAGAAGAGGTAATTATCTTCACTTGAGTTTTTGCGCAGGAAATTCACCAGACGCCACAATTTTCTGAACATATCCATACTGAGAAATACAGAGAGAGTTGTGTGGAGCTGATAGTCTTAATTAGCTTTGTAGCAACTCACTTGAATGTAACAGACGTTCATTAATATCAAAAAGTTACGCACTAAAGCTTTAAAGTCAGTATGCACCAATCGGATTGGTGCATCCCTAAAGAAAAACTTTAGTTGTTGCCCTAGTCTTATAATGGGGATAACATTCTCTCACTGTATTGTGTAGTCACTAGTGGGATTAGGTGTCTGTGTATTATGTTGTAAACTGTTTACATGGAATAGCAGTTTGTGTATT